>NW_025726373.1:0-80400 GCF_021461395.2 Schistocerca americana
AAGATCGTTACCCCAATGAAAAAGACACTGAAACACGTATGTAACATAGTAGCGATGGCGAGACATTGTAGCATCTGTGACCAGAGAGTTTGCGCTGGACTGCGCGAGTGTTGCGAGCGGTTCTCAGTCAGTCAGTCAGTCTGTGTAGTTGAGGGCTGTACTCTGTCAGTAGTCGTCGCGTGCAGTACGCTAATAGTCGTCATGCAGAGCGGTCGGTCAGTAGTAGCAGCCGAGTGCGGTTGTGTGATGTAGGCGGTCGGCAACACTGGTCAAGATGGTGAATAAGGTATACTGTTAATTAATATAATCATTAGATAATGAGAAATTGTATTTATTGTAATTATGCTCCAACAAGTTCCCCAATAATAATTTTTATTTCAAAAGCATTTTTCAAACATTTAATCTTTTATTGAACTAAAGAGTTCGTTCCACTTCTTTGAAGAAAAATGTCACTAAAATCACAAAAAAAGAGAATATTATTATTTGCAATGCAGTTCCTCCAAGCGCTGCGCAACAACCAGAGCAGAAATGTGACATCCATTTATTCGGAGGTAAGACTTTAATTCCGATTGTTTTGCACAGGGCCAAAGACCGATATTTCGGTTTAATTGAAGTTTCTTGTCACTGAACGGACTTTTTTAAATGTTGTGTGAAGACTTTATATTTGAGTCAGATTGCGAATTGCACATTGTTGTTGCCATTTTCAATACCTCTCATTGTGGGCGAGGTTACAATTAGCGCAATGTCCATTAGCATCCGTAAATAACATTGTCCATTATTTTAAATATTGCTGGGAGGTTACAACACACACACAAAACAAAAAACAAAAAGAAACAAAAAATTGCATTTATATCCGCTCCTCGATTGTAGATACCCCTTACACAGCTGTGTGCAATGAATGAGTGCTGGCTGGTAATTAATTGCACTCCTTGGAGGGAAATGCCATAGGAAGTAGTCTTTAAAAAGTGAATGTTTTTCGTTAAGAGACAAAAGTTACTTTAGAAAAAAAGTAATAGTGGGGCTTGTGTTGTTGAACAAAATAAGTACAATGAACATACGTTATCAGATTTGCGCAATGCAGCGTCACACCACCTCTTGATTATAACACAATATACTATACATCGTCCCGAACCGTGACCAGAGTCGCGAGACGAGCAGAGCACGCCGCCGACGCCCGCTCAGTACAACCGTCCACCCGCTACTACTGTCGACCGACTACTACCTCTCCCGACTCGCGCTACAATATATATAACAACTGTTCCTGGCGACCCGGTGCGTGCCACTACTGTCGTCTGGCGCGGTCCAAGCGCCGACTAGCAGCGATAAAGAACTCTCTGGTCAGACAGAGATGCTGTCATGCCTCGCCATCGCTCTGGTAATGAATACATACGTGTTGCAGCGTGCGTACCACCGGAACACGCAGTGGCGGAGCCAAAGACTGTGTTGTCGAGGTCGAGTGCGAGTGGGAAGAGAGGCAGCGTCGGCACGGAGATGCAAGCGAGCGCGAGACGCACGGGGGCTGCGGCGTGGCGCGTTTGCGGTCGGCGCCTTTGGTGGCAACGGCCGGGACAAGCAGCGGTGTATGGTGTGGTGCGGGGCGGACAGGGGCGGCGGTGGACGGGGAGGAGGCGGCGCGACGACGGCATGGGGGCGAAAACGGGACGGGGGACGGCGGATGTTGAGAGGCGTCACGCGCGGACAGGACACAGACACAGAGACACACAGAGTGGAAAGGGAGGGTGCGCGGTAGTAGTTGGGAATGTGCGTACCGTGCGGGATGGGAGTGGGCGAGGAACACGGTCGTGGCCCCTGTTTTGGGTGCGTGTGATGACGTCGGTGTGTTGTGGGAAGGGAAGGTGCTGTGGCGGCGGCGCGTAATGGGCGTAGGCCGAAAAGAGAAAGGAACGTGGGCAGTGTGTTGGCAAGCGTCGGTTCGACTGCGACGTTGATGGGCAGGGCAGGGCAAGGTTAATGGTGGTAGGAGTAGGCGTGTGGGCGCAAAAAATCTGCCGCTGCAGGCGGTGCCGTAACCGCCATGGCGGGAAGGAGAGAGGGCCAAAGAAAGAAAGAAAGAAGAAAAAAAAGGAGGGGGGGGGGGGGGCGAAAGTGGAGAGGCGGTGGTGTGAGAAGGGCGGGGGCGGAAGGAAGGCAGGAAGGACAAGAGGCGAGGCGACGGCTTGCTTTGTGTATCGGTCGGTCTCTGGCTATGCTTCGTTTTCTGCAGCAGGGTCGGTGCGCGGCGTGGCTCGCGGCAGTGGGAACGCCTGGTGGCTGGACGGCCAGCAATGCGGTTGGATGGGCGGCCACAGCACCGCACCTGTGCCCGAGGAGGAGACGCTGGCGGCGGGCCCTGAGGTGAGGCCGGCTCGGCTGGGGCTGTGGATGTGTAGGTGTGCGCCGCTGCTGCAACAACGAGTAAAACGCGAGAAGAAGGGATGGCGGTAGAGAGGAAAAAAAAAAAAAAGGTCGTGTTGTGTTGATGCGCAGGCAGACGCGTACAGAGGGACGAGCCCGGTCTGCAGCAGGGTGTGGCCGTGCCGAGTGCAGAGCAGCGGCGGCTCGGTTCGGTTCGGCCCGGCCCGGCGGGCCGCGCTGTTGTCGCGGACGTGAGCGCCCCCTGGCGGGTGGCCGGAGGCGGCGCGGCGTGTTGGACGTGTGGCTGGTGGCAGTGCACAATTTGCGAGTGGCTGGCGGTGTGGTGTGGCGGTTGGCGCGTCGGGCGGCGGAGAGGTATGTGTTGCGGGCGCCCTTTGCTGCGCTGCGTCGTTGCGTGTGCCGTACAGGGCGGGCGCTTGTCGACTGTGTGGGCGGTGTGGCGAATTGGCGTGAAACGGCTGCCGAGAGGTGTGTGGTAGCGAGCCGGTCGGTGGTGTCAGTGCGAAGGGGAATGTGCGTGCGTTTGGCGGTTTCGGTGTGCTTTTTGCGGCGTGAGAGTGGGAATTAGTGGGGCCGGCTGTTGTGTTGGTTCCTTGTGTCTTGTGTCGCGTAGCTTGATGGCAACGTGGAAGGACGCCGGTTTCGTTTCGAGCCTTGCGTGTGGTTGTCGACGTTGACTGGTTGGCGTGTGCCGATGCACGTGCATGTGTGGGTCGCGAGTGCGTTTTTGGCTGGCTGTGTGTGTGTGTGTGTGTGTGTTTTGGGGGGGAAGGGGGAGGCGGTGGTGAAAGTGCAGTCGTTGCCACGGGCGTCGTCGGGTGGGGCTGGGGCTGTGCGTCGTGGCGGAAAGGTGGTAGGTTGCGGGAAGCGAGCCCGTCGTTGACGGTGTCGCGTGAGTTGTGAATCGAGTGGGGCGCGGGGCGCGGGACAGGAGCAGCGTGCCGCTGCGTCGTGGTCGTCAGCAGAGGCTGTGCGTGTGCTTGTCCTTTTTGTGGGCGGTTCGTGCGAGGCGTTTTTGTTTTGTGTTGCCCTAGTTGTTAGTTTATTTTGTTTGTGTTTGTTATTTTGAGACGACGACTGGTTGGTGGCGTGCGCGCGAAGTGGCGGTGTGCGCTTCCCGTGTCGTTTGTGTTGTTTGGTTTTTTTGTTTTTGTGTGTTTTTTTTTTTTTTTTTTTGCACTGGGCCCCGGTGGGTGGGTGCGTGTGTGTCGATTGCCGGCTGGCGAGAGGTGCGCCATCGGCGGGGTGGGTCGCCGGCACAAGTAGAGGCGGCGGCGTTGTTGCTGTTGTTGTGTGGTGTTTGTTTTGTTCGGCTGTGTCGGCGAGCTGTGTTGCGGTGCGTGTGAATGGTGGTGCAAAAGTGCTGGCGTTGGGGCTGCGACTGCGACGGCGGCGAGCCGCGGGCGCGCCATTGATAGTGATGTTGTGAACAGCGGCTGTGTACGGTAGTGGTGTTGTTGTAGCACGACGTGCATCCGGGCCGGCGCGGAAAGCGCAGTTGCGGGCGGTTGCCCTTCGGTGCCAGCCATGTCGCGTGAGCGGCGGGTTGCTCTGGTGTCGACACGTGGTGCTCTGGGTTGTTGTGTGGTGCCCTTTGGCCGGTGGGGGTGGTTCGCGTGTGTCTCGTTCGCGCTCGGTGTCTGGTCGTGGTCGTGGTCGTGCTGCTCCCCCGTCTGTCGGCGGTTTCCGACGTCGTCTGTACGTTTTTGTTCGTTTGCGGCGTGCCTGCCGACGTCGTCCCGTCGCGACCTTTCAACCGAAAGTGTGGCGCCCGAAGGTGAACGAACGTAACCCTGACCTCGGCGCTTTACGCTGAGCCGAGCGAACCGAACCGAACCTAACGTGTGGTGTGGCGAGGTGAGCTCAGCCTGTGAGCCCCTAACGTCTACGTAAGGTAAGCTGTCCGGCTCACGCCTCACGTTTGAACGCTTTTGTAACCTACGTTTGACGCTTCTTAACCTAGCACTGACCCCTTAACCTAACGTGTAACCTAACCTAACCTAACCTAACCTAACCTAACCTAACCTAACCTAACCTCTGACGCCTGACGTGTTTGAATGCTTAACCTAAGTTTGACGCTTAACCTAACCCAAGTCCCCTTAACCTAACCCACGTCCACCTAACCTAACCTAACGTAGACGTGTAAACGTAATGTGTAACGCGTAACGTGTAAGGTCGGCTGTCGTGTGTGCTTGACGGCAGATTGGGTTGGTCTGTAGATTCGGATTGCGGTTTGCCTCGGTCGAGGGGTTGGGTCGGAAGCGGCGAGGGGCGGCGGCGCCTGTTGCGCAGGCGGCGTCCGTTTGCGGCGGGCAATTGTTGAGAAACGGCTGTGAATGTTGGCGGGCGAGAGGAGGAGGACGGCGCGCGATGTGGCCCGACGGCTGCGGGCCGATCGGGAAACGGCGGGAGGGCGACGGAAGGCGATGGGGCGGCGGAGGCGCGTTTGCACGGCCGTCATCGCCGCACGCCTCGGCTTGTGTGGCTGTGGCGCCGGCCGCGCTGGCCGGGCTGCCGCGGCGACGGTGTGGGAGTTTTGCCGAAGGTTTGGCCATTGTGGCGGGTCGTCGGCTGGGGCTGTGGGGGCGGCATTTGGGCGGGGGCGGCGATTCTCGGCGGGCCGACCCAGGCTGTAGCGCGCGGTAGCTGCAGTTTGGCCGTGGTTTGCGGCGCTGCCGTGGCGACTGGTTGGCGAATGTGGTGTGGCTGTGTGTAGCCCCATCCTCGGTGGTTTGAAAGGCGCGGGCGGTTGTGGCGCAGGTTTGGGGCTGCTCCGCACAGGCTGTCGGACGTTGGGCGGTAGCAAGCGCGGGAGGCGCGGCGCGGCGGCGCGCAGAGTGGCGGCCGCTCTCTCGGCCGTCCGCGCCCGCCCGCGACACTGGCTGGGCCTTGTGATTCTCTGCTCTTGTGCTTGCGTGCCTGCCGTCCCGCTCGCTCTCGCTGTGTGTTACGCGCGTCGTCGAAATGGCAGATCAGGCGGCTACGAACGAGACTGCTGCGGCACCCGCCGCCACCGGCACTACGAAGAAGGCCAAGTCTGCGTCGTCTGCGAAGAAGCCGCGCGCCAAGCCTGCGCACCCGCGCACCTCTGAGATGGTGACGGCCGCCATCAAGAGTCTGAAGGAGCGCGGCGGGTCGTCGCTGCAGGCGATCAAGAAGTACATAGCCGCGCACTACAAGCTGGACGCGGAGAAGCTGGCGCCGTTTATCAAGAAGTACCTCAAGTCGGCCGTCGTGGCGGGCGAGCTGGTGCAGACGAAGGGGAAGGGCGCGTCCGGCTCGTTCAAGCTTGCCGGCGCCGGCGGCGGGGGGGCGGCCGAGGGCGGCAAGGCTCGTGCTGGCGGTGCCAAGAAGAAGCGCGCCGCTCCGGCCAGCAAGGAGAAGAAGGGCGCCCGTGCGGCCGGCGCAAAGAAGGCTGGTGGCGTGAAGGCGGCGACCGGTCGGAAGGCGGGCGCCGCCAAGAAGGCGTCTGCGGCGTCGGCCGCTCCCGCGGGTGCGAAGAAGGCGGCTGCGGCCAAGCCGGCCAAGGCCAAGTCGCCGTCGAAGGCGAAGAAGGCCGCCAAGGTTCCGACGAAGAAGCCGAAGGCGCCGCGCCCGAAGAAGGCGACGACGCCGTCTAAGGCGAAGGCTTCGCCCAAGAAGAAGAAGTAGAGTAGAGGAGAAAGAGATGGGAAAGGAAGGGTTTGGCGCTTGACTCCGTCGTCCCCACCCCCCGTCGTCGTCTAGTGGCGCGCAAGAGACGCGCGGCCCAAAACGGCCCTTCTCAGGGCCATCAAAGCACGTCGGGGAAGGTTTTGATTGTCGTGTTGCGTTTGGTGTGGGTGTCTGTCTGGCGTTTCTGTATGCCCGTGGGGATGCTGTTTGCGTGCCGTGGTGGTTGGATTGCGGGGGTCGGTGGCGGGTGTGGGCGGCGGTAGCGGTAAGCGGTGTTGTTGTTGTTGTTGTTGTCGTGGTTGATTGTCGCCGTGTTTGTTTTGTGGCGGCGGCCGACGGTTGGTTTTCTGTCACGTTGTTTTGTTTGAATACGTTGGTTGGCTTGCCTGCGTTCGTTCTTCTCGGATGTCTGTCTTGTCGAGTCGTGTCTGGTCTTTGTTTTGTTCCTTTGTGTGTGTGTGTGTTATGTTTTGCAACGGGGGGGCACGTTGAGATGCGGAAGGAGTCGGCGGGGATTTCGGTGGCGTGTAGAGCGAGCGAGCGCGCCTGCCTGGCCGTTGGCCGTCGGAGTGGAGTGCGGGTTTTTTTTGTTTTCGAAACGAAAGCGGCGGCCGGCCAGCCACCCGTGCGGTGTGACGTCGGCCGTTGGGTATTGTGCGCTTTGAGCGCCGGGGAGGGATGATGTGTGATTGTTGCGCGCTGCTAGCAGGCAGGCAGAGTGAGCGGGTGTGGCGGACGGACGGGAAGTGGTGGTTTTTGTTTTTGGGTTGCGGGGCGAGAGGCAGGCGACCGACAAAGTTTGCTCGCGACGGAGAGATGTTAGTGGCCCTGAAAAGGGCCGTTTTTGTTTGTGCGGTGCGGTGCCGCGGCGCGGTTTAGGCGCGCTCGCCGCGGATGCGGCGCGCGAGCTGGATGTCCTTGGGCATGATGGTGACGCGCTTGGCGTGGATTGCGCACAGGTTGGTGTCTTCGAAGAGGCCGACGAGGTAGGCCTCGCTGGCCTCCTGCAGGGCCATGACTGCGGAGCTCTGGAAGCGCAGGTCGGTCTTGAAGTCCTGGGCGATCTCGCGCACTAGGCGCTGGAATGGCAGCTTGCGGATGAGCAGCTCTGTGCTCTTCTGGTAGCGCCTGATTTCTCGCAGGGCGACGGTGCCCGGCCTGTAGCGGTGGGGCTTCTTGACGCCTCCGGTGGCGGGCGCGCTCTTCCTCGCCGCCTTGGTGGCGAGCTGTTTGCGCGGCGCCTTTCCGCCGGTGGACTTGCGGGCCGTTTGCTTTGTGCGGGCCATGGCGGTAGCGGTAGCGGTAGCGGAGCGGCGTGCGTGGAGGTTAGGTGCGGCGCGGCGTCCGGTGCTGCCTTGACAACGGGCCCGCGCGCCTCCGTGCTGCGCTTATATGCCCTCGGTTGCGCGTGGTGGGGGGAGGGCGGGCCAGAGTCTATATAGGGGGGCGGCGGGCGCGCTGGGCGCAGACCGTAGCCGACTCGCCAGCCGCTGCAGCTGCTGTTTGTGCACGTTTTGCTTTGCCCGAGGAAGGAAGGATGACAGGCCGCGGCAAGGGAGGAAAGGGGCTCGGCAAGGGTGGCGCCAAGCGGCACCGCAAGGTGTTGCGCGACAACATCCAGGGCATCACGAAGCCCGCCATCCGCCGCCTGGCTCGCAGGGGCGGCGTGAAGCGCATCTCTGGTCTGATCTACGAGGAGACCCGCGGGGTGCTGAAGGTGTTCCTGGAGAACGTGATCCGCGACGCGGTGACGTACACTGAGCACGCCAAGCGCAAGACTGTGACGGCCATGGACGTGGTGTACGCCCTGAAGAGGCAGGGGCGCACCCTGTACGGTTTCGGCGGTTAGGCTGCGTCGCAGCGGGCGCTGGCCTTCCCGCGGCCGTGCTTGTGGGTGGGAGAGACTAGAAAACGGCCCTTTTCAGGGCCACCACACTGTTCGGAAGTTGAAAAGTGCGAAAGAGTCTGTGTTGTTGCTGCGTGTGTGCGCGCTGTGTTGTTTGTTTGTTTGTTTCTTTCTTTCCGTTTGAGCGACGTGATGTGACTGGGAGGGGAGAAGGAAAGGAAACGTGTCATGTGGCTGGCTGTGTGTGGAGCTGCTTCGTTTGTGTGTTTGTTATTGTGTGTCTTTGTATCGATCGCGACGGAGATGGCGGGCGGGCTGTGTGTTGTTGTGCGAGAGGCGGTGATTATTTGCTTGCGTGGTTTGTCTCTGTGTGTTTGTTTGCGGCGGCGTTGGGGTTTCCGAGGCAAGGCGTGTGGGCATAGGCGGCCGGATCAGCTGTTTCGTTCGTGTCGACGGCCGTTGCGCGCGGGAGTGGAGGGCGGTGTGTCGACACGCCTCCCTTTAACAATGGTCATTATTGCTGCCGTTGTCGGTTTGGAAGGCGACTGCGACGGTGCAAAATGTGTGCGTGTGTGTGTGTGTTGGGCCACACGGGCTGTGTGGACGACAAGATGGCGGACGTGCGCCGGCGGCGGCTGTGCTGTGACAGTGCAAAGTTAAAACAAAACAAGGTGCGGCGAGGACGACTGAAATTTTGCTTTGGACGTAGGTTTGTGTGGTGGCCCTGAAAAGGGCCGATTGTTGTGGGCCGAGCCGGCAAAGCGCGTTGCGTGCAGGGGAGCACGCGGCGCTGCGATTGCCTGGCCTCCTTTAGGCCTTCTTCTCGGTCTTCTTTGGCAGCAGGACGGCCTGGATGTTGGGCAGGACACCACCCTGTGCGATGGTGACGCCCGACAGGAGCTTGTTGAGCTCCTCGTCGTTGCGGATGGCAAGCTGCAGGTGGCGCGGGATGATGCGCGTCTTCTTGTTGTCGCGGGCCGCGTTTCCGGCCAGCTCGAGCACCTCAGCCGCGAGGTACTCCATGACGGCGGCGAGGTAGACGGGCGCCCCGGCGCCGACGCGCTCTGCGTAGTTTCCCTTGCGCAGGAGGCGGTGGATTCTGCCGACCGGGAACTGGAGCCCAGCCCTGCTTGAGCGGGACTTTGACTTGCCCTTGACTTTGCCTCCCTTTCCGCGTCCGGACATGGCGATGGGCTAGCGACGGTGCACACGAAACGGAAACGAAAACGACCGGTGCGAGCGGCAGCGAGTCGAGCAGCGGAGTGCGTGCCGGCGCAGCCGGGGTGGGGGTGCTTTATGGGCTCGGGTGCGGCGGCCGGTTGCGCGCGCGCCCCATTGGTCGGCGGCCGCAACAGGGCGAGCTGGTAAAGGTGCGGCGGCGGCTGGCGGCGGGTGCCACTGTGTGGGGAGACGCTGACTAGAGCGGAGCGCTTGCTACTGGTGTTGCTGCTGCCGTACGTTGGTTGGAGATGCCGCCCAAGACTAGCGGGAAGGCCGCCAAGAAGGCTGGCAAGGCGCAGAAGAACATTTCGAAGGGCGACAAGAAGAAGAAGCGCAAGAGGAAGGAGAGCTATGCCATCTACATCTACAAGGTGCTGAAGCAGGTGCACCCTGACACGGGCATCTCGTCGAAGGCGATGAGCATCATGAACAGCTTCGTGAACGACATTTTCGAGCGCATTGCGGCCGAGGCTTCTCGCCTGGCGCACTACAACAAGCGCTCGACCATCACGTCCCGCGAGATCCAGACCGCTGTGCGGCTGTTGCTGCCTGGCGAGCTGGCCAAGCACGCCGTGAGCGAGGGCACGAAGGCGGTGACCAAGTACACGAGCTCCAAGTAAGGAGGTGGCTCTGGAATGGAAGGAAGGATGGAGAAGGCTCCTCCGTTGCGAGAGCGGCGAAACGGCCCTTTTCAGGGCCACCAACTTGCCTTTTGCGGGAAGGGCGGAATTGTTGTTGTTGTTGTTGTTTGTGTGGACGGCTGTGATGTATGTGTGCATTTTGATTGTGGGTGGGGGGGCGCGTCAAAGCGTGTTGCGCGGGGTACGGCCACGAGGTTGGTCGCCGTGGCGTGGAATGGTGGCACGCCTCGTTGGCGTGGTTTTTGACCCATTGGTGTTGTTGGGGTGTGTGTGTGTTTGTGTGTTACCCGTCTGCGAGGGGGGACAGTGCGATCGGCGACTTTTGTGTCACCGTAACGACGGCCGTTTGCGGGTTTGTTTTTTTGCACATCATACATGGCGAGGGTGAAATGTGAAATGTTTTTGTTTGGTTTGTTTTTGCCGCCCACTATTCCCTTTGCTGTACGCCGAGTTTGACAATGGTGCGACGTAACTGCAGCGTGGAGGTGTGTGAGTGACGTTGAAATGAACGTGCCATTAAGACGCATTGTTGTTGTATTGTACTGTACGTGTACGGCGACACGCACGATGATGTACCATTCGACTCTGATGTTTGATAGCCGTGTCTGACTGATTGCGTACGACGCACGCACACCGATGTCGTCATTCAAGATGCACGCTAGACGGCGGCGGCGGCGGCGGCGCCGGTCGTTTGTTTGGCGAATGTCTGTACACGTGTTTGTCTGTGTCCATCCGGTATGTATTTGTTTGTTTGTTTGAAAGTGTTTTGTGTGTCGGTGACGTGGTCCGATCCGTCGCCCCCTGAGTAACTGTCGATCGGCGCGATAGACCGGCGTCACGCAACTGAACCGAAGTCTTGGGCACACCCGTCATACTGTTGTACACCGTCGCGCTGAGAACGGTAACGAAAGGTTGACTCTGATCGGTCGAATGTCTGGGCAGAACGTGAGGAATGAGGCAAGAGTGCAAGGAGGGGGGGGCAAAAGAGAGAGGAAGGGAAAAAGGGGAGAAACGCATTCGTAGAGCAACGGAACGTTCCCGTGTCGGAGGCGTATTGGAGCCGCACTGAAATGCGTTTAACGGCGGCGCGGCTGCAAGTGTCTGCCGTGGTGAACGTTACCTTTGACGGCTGCATTGGGCTTTGCCTTTGCTTTCGCTTTCGCTTTCGCTTTCCCGGATGTACGTAACGTTTGTTGATATGGTTCTGAGGAAGAGTGTATGACAGTGCCGTGCCGTCCATGTTCGTGTGCCCTCCCATTGTGTGTATGCTATTGTCTGTGTACTTGAATGATGTATGTAGGTGTTAGTGGACATGTTTTACCAGTGGGGGGAAATGGATCGTCGATAGTTGCCGTCACTCTGTCACGGTCGAGATGACGCACCCTCCGTACAGAAAGGTGTCGAGAAAGTGAGTGTGTGTGTGTGTGTGTGTGTGTGTGTGTGCGTGCGTGCGTCCGTGAATTGGCAGTGTTTGGAGGTGGGCGTGCCCTGCATGTGGCCCGGAAAAGGCTGTTCGTTAGGCGGTAGTGTTGTGTGGACAGGGGAGGGGCATGCGTAACGCTGCTGGCATGGCATTTCGGGAGATGGGAGGGGGCAAACGAGGAAACGAGGAGCGGCGGCCAAAGACGGGACGGGGAGGGGCGCGGTGTGGGTGGCTTGCGCCTGTGCTCGGCGTTGTGGTTTGTGCAAAAGAGGAGGAGAAAAACAATGTGAGTTGCCAGGGAGGGGAGCGGTGTTGTGTTGTGGTTGTCGTGGTGTAGCCGCAGACGCGGCTGTCAGTGAACGTGGCGAGACGGACGGATGCGCGGAGGGGCGGGGGCGGGGGCGGCGCATTTCGCCGGTGCCGTGCCGTGCCGTGCCGTGCCTGAAAGCCGCGTGGTCGCTGTGTTGTTGGTGGCGTGGGGGCGAGGAGAGTACCGTACGGGTGTGCTTGTGCGCCGGAAATGGCACACTGCGCCCGCCCGTCTTGGAGGCTGATGGCTGTGGTGTGGAAATGGGGCGCGGTGATGTTGAAGCACAGAAAAGAAACCAAGAAAACGGAAGGCGTGATGCGGCGGTGGTGGTGAGAGCGGGAAAAACAAAACAAAAGAAAAAAAACAACAAAAAAAAAGAAGGAAAAACAACAAGAAACAAAAAAGAAAACAAAAAGTCTATCAATATTAAAATGTAAATGGAAATGGAAATGGACCCAGGTATAACCTCCCTGCACAAATAGCAGAGAGTCCGATGATAATAAAAATGTGCCAGAATGTTAACGTCCCTACAAAACAAACCCAACGATAATATTAATGAAAGAGTGAACCGTATGTAACATTGCAACAGACATAATGAAACCTGATAAATTGTATAAGGGCAGCAGCCGTTGACCTTTGGCCCTGTATTCAGAATAAAAAGAGCCAAAGATCGTTACCCCAATGAAAAAGACACTGAAACACGTATGTAACATAGTAGCGATGGCGAGACATTGTAGCATCTGTGACCAGAGAGTTTGCGCTGGACTGCGCGAGTGTTGCGAGCGGTTCTCAGTCAGTCAGTCAGTCTGTGTAGTTGAGGGCTGTACTCTGTCAGTAGTCGTCGCGTGCAGTACGCTAATAGTCGTCATGCAGAGCGGTCGGTCAGTAGTAGCAGCCGAGTGCGGTTGTGTGATGTAGGCGGTCGGCAACACTGGTCAAGATGGTGAATAAGGTATACTGTTAATTAATATAATCATTAGATAATGAGAAATTGTATTTATTGTAATTATGCTCCAACAAGTTCCCCAATAATAATTTTTATTTCAAAAGCATTTTTCAAACATTTAATCTTTTATTGAACTAAAGAGTTCGTTCCACTTCTTTGAAGAAAAATGTCACTAAAATCACAAAAAAAGAGAATATTATTATTTGCAATGCAGTTCCTCCAAGCGCTGCGCAACAACCAGAGCAGAAATGTGACATCCATTTATTCGGAGGTAAGACTTTAATTCCGATTGTTTTGCACAGGGCCAAAGACCGATATTTCGGTTTAATTGAAGTTTCTTGTCACTGAACGGACTTTTTTAAATGTTGTGTGAAGACTTTATATTTGAGTCAGATTGCGAATTGCACATTGTTGTTGCCATTTTCAATACCTCTCATTGTGGGCGAGGTTACAATTAGCGCAATGTCCATTAGCATCCGTAAATAACATTGTCCATTATTTTAAATATTGCTGGGAGGTTACAACACACACACAAAACAAAAAACAAAAAGAAACAAAAAATTGCATTTATATCCGCTCCTCGATTGTAGATACCCCTTACACAGCTGTGTGCAATGAATGAGTGCTGGCTGGTAATTAATTGCACTCCTTGGAGGGAAATGCCATAGGAAGTAGTCTTTAAAAAGTGAATGTTTTTCGTTAAGAGACAAAAGTTACTTTAGAAAAAAAGTAATAGTGGGGCTTGTGTTGTTGAACAAAATAAGTACAATGAACATACGTTATCAGATTTGCGCAATGCAGCGTCACACCACCTCTTGATTATAACACAATATACTATACATCGTCCCGAACCGTGACCAGAGTCGCGAGACGAGCAGAGCACGCCGCCGACGCCCGCTCAGTACAACCGTCCACCCGCTACTACTGTCGACCGACTACTACCTCTCCCGACTCGCGCTACAATATATATAACAACTGTTCCTGGCGACCCGGTGCGTGCCACTACTGTCGTCTGGCGCGGTCCAAGCGCCGACTAGCAGCGATAAAGAACTCTCTGGTCAGACAGAGATGCTGTCATGCCTCGCCATCGCTCTGGTAATGAATACATACGTGTTGCAGCGTGCGTACCACCGGAACACGCAGTGGCGGAGCCAAAGACTGTGTTGTCGAGGTCGAGTGCGAGTGGGAAGAGAGGCAGCGTCGGCACGGAGATGCAAGCGAGCGCGAGACGCACGGGGGCTGCGGCGTGGCGCGTTTGCGGTCGGCGCCTTTGGTGGCAACGGCCGGGACAAGCAGCGGTGTATGGTGTGGTGCGGGGCGGACAGGGGCGGCGGTGGACGGGGAGGAGGCGGCGCGACGACGGCATGGGGGCGAAAACGGGACGGGGGACGGCGGATGTTGAGAGGCGTCACGCGCGGACAGGACACAGACACAGAGACACACAGAGTGGAAAGGGAGGGTGCGCGGTAGTAGTTGGGAATGTGCGTACCGTGCGGGATGGGAGTGGGCGAGGAACACGGTCGTGGCCCCTGTTTTGGGTGCGTGTGATGACGTCGGTGTGTTGTGGGAAGGGAAGGTGCTGTGGCGGCGGCGCGTAATGGGCGTAGGCCGAAAAGAGAAAGGAACGTGGGCAGTGTGTTGGCAAGCGTCGGTTCGACTGCGACGTTGATGGGCAGGGCAGGGCAAGGTTAATGGTGGTAGGAGTAGGCGTGTGGGCGCAAAAAATCTGCCGCTGCAGGCGGTGCCGTAACCGCCATGGCGGGAAGGAGAGAGGGCCAAAGAAAGAAAGAAAGAAGAAAAAAAAGGAGGGGGGGGGGGGGCGAAAGTGGAGAGGCGGTGGTGTGAGAAGGGCGGGGGCGGAAGGAAGGCAGGAAGGACAAGAGGCGAGGCGACGGCTTGCTTTGTGTATCGGTCGGTCTCTGGCTATGCTTCGTTTTCTGCAGCAGGGTCGGTGCGCGGCGTGGCTCGCGGCAGTGGGAACGCCTGGTGGCTGGACGGCCAGCAATGCGGTTGGATGGGCGGCCACAGCACCGCACCTGTGCCCGAGGAGGAGACGCTGGCGGCGGGCCCTGAGGTGAGGCCGGCTCGGCTGGGGCTGTGGATGTGTAGGTGTGCGCCGCTGCTGCAACAACGAGTAAAACGCGAGAAGAAGGGATGGCGGTAGAGAGGAAAAAAAAAAAAAAGGTCGTGTTGTGTTGATGCGCAGGCAGACGCGTACAGAGGGACGAGCCCGGTCTGCAGCAGGGTGTGGCCGTGCCGAGTGCAGAGCAGCGGCGGCTCGGTTCGGTTCGGCCCGGCCCGGCGGGCCGCGCTGTTGTCGCGGACGTGAGCGCCCCCTGGCGGGTGGCCGGAGGCGGCGCGGCGTGTTGGACGTGTGGCTGGTGGCAGTGCACAATTTGCGAGTGGCTGGCGGTGTGGTGTGGCGGTTGGCGCGTCGGGCGGCGGAGAGGTATGTGTTGCGGGCGCCCTTTGCTGCGCTGCGTCGTTGCGTGTGCCGTACAGGGCGGGCGCTTGTCGACTGTGTGGGCGGTGTGGCGAATTGGCGTGAAACGGCTGCCGAGAGGTGTGTGGTAGCGAGCCGGTCGGTGGTGTCAGTGCGAAGGGGAATGTGCGTGCGTTTGGCGGTTTCGGTGTGCTTTTTGCGGCGTGAGAGTGGGAATTAGTGGGGCCGGCTGTTGTGTTGGTTCCTTGTGTCTTGTGTCGCGTAGCTTGATGGCAACGTGGAAGGACGCCGGTTTCGTTTCGAGCCTTGCGTGTGGTTGTCGACGTTGACTGGTTGGCGTGTGCCGATGCACGTGCATGTGTGGGTCGCGAGTGCGTTTTTGGCTGGCTGTGTGTGTGTGTGTGTGTGTGTTTTGGGGGGGAAGGGGGAGGCGGTGGTGAAAGTGCAGTCGTTGCCACGGGCGTCGTCGGGTGGGGCTGGGGCTGTGCGTCGTGGCGGAAAGGTGGTAGGTTGCGGGAAGCGAGCCCGTCGTTGACGGTGTCGCGTGAGTTGTGAATCGAGTGGGGCGCGGGGCGCGGGACAGGAGCAGCGTGCCGCTGCGTCGTGGTCGTCAGCAGAGGCTGTGCGTGTGCTTGTCCTTTTTGTGGGCGGTTCGTGCGAGGCGTTTTTGTTTTGTGTTGCCCTAGTTGTTAGTTTATTTTGTTTGTGTTTGTTATTTTGAGACGACGACTGGTTGGTGGCGTGCGCGCGAAGTGGCGGTGTGCGCTTCCCGTGTCGTTTGTGTTGTTTGGTTTTTTTGTTTTTGTGTGTTTTTTTTTTTTTTTTTTTGCACTGGGCCCCGGTGGGTGGGTGCGTGTGTGTCGATTGCCGGCTGGCGAGAGGTGCGCCATCGGCGGGGTGGGTCGCCGGCACAAGTAGAGGCGGCGGCGTTGTTGCTGTTGTTGTGTGGTGTTTGTTTTGTTCGGCTGTGTCGGCGAGCTGTGTTGCGGTGCGTGTGAATGGTGGTGCAAAAGTGCTGGCGTTGGGGCTGCGACTGCGACGGCGGCGAGCCGCGGGCGCGCCATTGATAGTGATGTTGTGAACAGCGGCTGTGTACGGTAGTGGTGTTGTTGTAGCACGACGTGCATCCGGGCCGGCGCGGAAAGCGCAGTTGCGGGCGGTTGCCCTTCGGTGCCAGCCATGTCGCGTGAGCGGCGGGTTGCTCTGGTGTCGACACGTGGTGCTCTGGGTTGTTGTGTGGTGCCCTTTGGCCGGTGGGGGTGGTTCGCGTGTGTCTCGTTCGCGCTCGGTGTCTGGTCGTGGTCGTGGTCGTGCTGCTCCCCCGTCTGTCGGCGGTTTCCGACGTCGTCTGTACGTTTTTGTTCGTTTGCGGCGTGCCTGCCGACGTCGTCCCGTCGCGACCTTTCAACCGAAAGTGTGGCGCCCGAAGGTGAACGAACGTAACCCTGACCTCGGCGCTTTACGCTGAGCCGAGCGAACCGAACCGAACCTAACGTGTGGTGTGGCGAGGTGAGCTCAGCCTGTGAGCCCCTAACGTCTACGTAAGGTAAGCTGTCCGGCTCACGCCTCACGTTTGAACGCTTTTGTAACCTACGTTTGACGCTTCTTAACCTAGCACTGACCCCTTAACCTAACGTGTAACCTAACCTAACCTAACCTAACCTAACCTAACCTCTGACGCCTGACGTGTTTGAATGCTTAACCTAAGTTTGACGCTTAACCTAACCCAAGTCCCCTTAACCTAACCCACGTCCACCTAACCTAACCTAACGTAGACGTGTAAACGTAATGTGTAACGCGTAACGTGTAAGGTCGGCTGTCGTGTGTGCTTGACGGCAGATTGGGTTGGTCTGTAGATTCGGATTGCGGTTTGCCTCGGTCGAGGGGTTGGGTCGGAAGCGGCGAGGGGCGGCGGCGCCTGTTGCGCAGGCGGCGTCCGTTTGCGGCGGGCAATTGTTGAGAAACGGCTGTGAATGTTGGCGGGCGAGAGGAGGAGGACGGCGCGCGATGTGGCCCGACGGCTGCGGGCCGATCGGGAAACGGCGGGAGGGCGACGGAAGGCGATGGGGCGGCGGAGGCGCGTTTGCACGGCCGTCATCGCCGCACGCCTCGGCTTGTGTGGCTGTGGCGCCGGCCGCGCTGGCCGGGCTGCCGCGGCGACGGTGTGGGAGTTTTGCCGAAGGTTTGGCCATTGTGGCGGGTCGTCGGCTGGGGCTGTGGGGGCGGCATTTGGGCGGGGGCGGCGATTCTCGGCGGGCCGACCCAGGCTGTAGCGCGCGGTAGCTGCAGTTTGGCCGTGGTTTGCGGCGCTGCCGTGGCGACTGGTTGGCGACTGTGGTGTGGCTGTGTGTAGCCCCATCCTCGGTGGTTTGAAAGGCGCGGGCGGTTGTGGCGCAGGTTTGGGGCTGCTCCGCACAGGCTGTCGGACGTTGGGCGGTAGCAAGCGCGGGAGGCGCGGCGCGGCGGCGCGCAGAGTGGCGGCCGCTCTCTCGGCCGTCCGCGCCCGCCCGCGACACTGGCTGGGCCTTGTGATTCTCTGCTCTTGTGCTTGCGTGCCTGCCGTCCCGCTCGCTCTCGCTGTGTGTTACGCGCGTCGTCGAAATGGCAGATCAGGCGGCTACGAACGAGACTGCTGCGGCACCCGCCGCCACCGGCACTACGAAGAAGGCCAAGTCTGCGTCGTCTGCGAAGAAGCCGCGCGCCAAGCCTGCGCACCCGCGCACCTCTGAGATGGTGACGGCCGCCATCAAGAGTCTGAAGGAGCGCGGCGGGTCGTCGCTGCAGGCGATCAAGAAGTACATAGCCGCGCACTACAAGCTGGACGCGGAGAAGCTGGCGCCGTTTATCAAGAAGTACCTCAAGTCGGCCGTCGTGGCGGGCGAGCTGGTGCAGACGAAGGGGAAGGGCGCGTCCGGCTCGTTCAAGCTTGCCGGCGCCGGCGGCGGGGGGGCGGCCGAGGGCGGCAAGGCTCGTGCTGGCGGTGCCAAGAAGAAGCGCGCCGCTCCGGCCAGCAAGGAGAAGAAGGGCGCCCGTGCGGCCGGCGCAAAGAAGGCTGGTGGCGTGAAGGCGGCGACCGGTCGGAAGGCGGGCGCCGCCAAGAAGGCGTCTGCGGCGTCGGCCGCTCCCGCGGGTGCGAAGAAGGCGGCTGCGGCCAAGCCGGCCAAGGCCAAGTCGCCGTCGAAGGCGAAGAAGGCCGCCAAGGTTCCGACGAAGAAGCCGAAGGCGCCGCGCCCGAAGAAGGCGACGACGCCGTCTAAGGCGAAGGCTTCGCCCAAGAAGAAGAAGTAGAGTAGAGGAGAAAGAGATGGGAAAGGAAGGGTTTGGCGCTTGACTCCGTCGTCCCCACCCCCCGTCGTCGTCTAGTGGCGCGCAAGAGACGCGCGGCCCAAAACGGCCCTTCTCAGGGCCATCAAAGCACGTCGGGGAAGGTTTTGATTGTCGTGTTGCGTTTGGTGTGGGTGTCTGTCTGGCGTTTCTGTATGCCCGTGGGGATGCTGTTTGCGTGCCGTGGTGGTTGGATTGCGGGGGTCGGTGGCGGGTGTGGGCGGCGGTAGCGGTAAGCGGTGTTGTTGTTGTTGTTGTTGTCGTGGTTGATTGTCGCCGTGTTTGTTTTGTGGCGGCGGCCGACGGTTGGTTTTCTGTCACGTTGTTTTGTTTGAATACGTTGGTTGGCTTGCCTGCGTTCGTTCTTCTCGGATGTCTGTCTTGTCGAGTCGTGTCTGGTCTTTGTTTTGTTCCTTTGTGTGTGTGTGTGTTATGTTTTGCAACGGGGGGGCACGTTGAGATGCGGAAGGAGTCGGCGGGGATTTCGGTGGCGTGTAGAGCGAGCGAGCGCGCCTGCCTGGCCGTTGGCCGTCGGAGTGGAGTGCGGGTTTTTTTTGTTTTCGAAACGAAAGCGGCGGCCGGCCAGCCACCCGTGCGGTGTGACGTCGGCTGTTGGGTATTGTGCGCTTTGAGCGCCGGGGAGGGATGATGTGTGATTGTTGCGCGCTGCTAGCAGGCAGGCAGAGTGAGCGGGTGTGGCGGACGGACGGGAAGTGGTGGTTTTTGTTTTTGGGTTGCGGGGCGAGAGGCAGGCGACCGACAAAGTTTGCTCGCGACGGAGAGATGTTAGTGGCCCTGAAAAGGGCCGTTTTTGTTTGTGCGGTGCGGTGCCGCGGCGCGGTTTAGGCGCGCTCGCCGCGGATGCGGCGCGCGAGCTGGATGTCCTTGGGCATGATGGTGACGCGCTTGGCGTGGATTGCGCACAGGTTGGTGTCTTCGAAGAGGCCGACGAGGTAGGCCTCGCTGGCCTCCTGCAGGGCCATGACTGCGGAGCTCTGGAAGCGCAGGTCGGTCTTGAAGTCCTGGGCGATCTCGCGCACTAGGCGCTGGAATGGCAGCTTGCGGATGAGCAGCTCTGTGCTCTTCTGGTAGCGCCTGATTTCTCGCAGGGCGACGGTGCCCGGCCTGTAGCGGTGGGGCTTCTTGACGCCTCCGGTGGCGGGCGCGCTCTTCCTCGCCGCCTTGGTGGCGAGCTGTTTGCGCGGCGCCTTTCCGCCGGTGGACTTGCGGGCCGTTTGCTTTGTGCGGGCCATGGCGGTAGCGGTAGCGGTAGCGGAGCGGCGTGCGTGGAGGTTAGGTGCGGCGCGGCGTCCGGTGCTGCCTTGACAACGGGCCCGCGCGCCTCCGTGCTGCGCTTATATGCCCTCGGTTGCGCGTGGTGGGGGGAGGGCGGGCCAGAGTCTATATAGGGGGGCGGCGGGCGCGCTGGGCGCAGACCGTAGCCGACTCGCCAGCCGCTGCAGCTGCTGTTTGTGCACGTTTTGCTTTGCCCGAGGAAGGAAGGATGACAGGCCGCGGCAAGGGAGGAAAGGGGCTCGGCAAGGGTGGCGCCAAGCGGCACCGCAAGGTGTTGCGCGACAACATCCAGGGCATCACGAAGCCCGCCATCCGCCGCCTGGCTCGCAGGGGCGGCGTGAAGCGCATCTCTGGTCTGATCTACGAGGAGACCCGCGGGGTGCTGAAGGTGTTCCTGGAGAACGTGATCCGCGACGCGGTGACGTACACTGAGCACGCCAAGCGCAAGACTGTGACGGCCATGGACGTGGTGTACGCCCTGAAGAGGCAGGGGCGCACCCTGTACGGTTTCGGCGGTTAGGCTGCGTCGCAGCGGGCGCTGGCCTTCCCGCGGCCGTGCTTGTGGGTGGGAGAGACTAGAAAACGGCCCTTTTCAGGGCCACCACACTGTTCGGAAGTTGAAAAGTGCGAAAGAGTCTGTGTTGTTGCTGCGTGTGTGCGCGCTGTGTTGTTTGTTTGTTTGTTTCTTTCTTTCCGTTTGAGCGACGTGATGTGACTGGGAGGGGAGAAGGAAAGGAAACGTGTCATGTGGCTGGCTGTGTGTGGAGCTGCTTCGTTTGTGTGTCTTTGTATCGATCGCGACGGAGATGGCGGGCGGGCTGTGTGTTGTTGTGCGAGAGGCGGTGATTATTTGCTTGCGTGGTTTGTCTCTGTGTGTTTGTTTGCGGCGGCGTTGGGGTTTCCGAGGCAAGGCGTGTGGGCATAGGCGGCCGGATCAGCTGTTTCGTTCGTGTCGAC
Source organism: Schistocerca americana (assembly GCF_021461395.2). Classification (NCBI taxonomy): domain Eukaryota; kingdom Metazoa; phylum Arthropoda; class Insecta; order Orthoptera; family Acrididae; genus Schistocerca; species Schistocerca americana. The sequence continues at coordinate 20,438 of NW_025726373.1, forward strand.
GGCCGTTGCGCGCGGGAGTGGAGGGCGGTGTGTCGACACGCCTCCCTTTAACAATGGTCATTATTGCTGCCGTTGTCGGTTTGGAAGGCGACTGCGACGGTGCAAAATGTGTGCGTGTGTGTGTGTGTTGGGCCACACGGGCTGTGTGGACGACAAGATGGCGGACGTGCGCCGGCGGCGGCTGTGCTGTGACAGTGCAAAGTTAAAACAAAACAAGGTGCGGCGAGGACGACTGAAATTTTGCTTTGGACGTAGGTTTGTGTGGTGGCCCTGAAAAGGGCCGATTGTTGTGGGCCGAGCCGGCAAAGCGCGTTGCGTGCAGGGGAGCACGCGGCGCTGCGATTGCCTGGCCTCCTTTAGGCCTTCTTCTCGGTCTTCTTTGGCAGCAGGACGGCCTGGATGTTGGGCAGGACACCACCCTGTGCGATGGTGACGCCCGACAGGAGCTTGTTGAGCTCCTCGTCGTTGCGGATGGCAAGCTGCAGGTGGCGCGGGATGATGCGCGTCTTCTTGTTGTCGCGGGCCGCGTTTCCGGCCAGCTCGAGCACCTCAGCCGCGAGGTACTCCATGACGGCGGCGAGGTAGACGGGCGCCCCGGCGCCGACGCGCTCTGCGTAGTTTCCCTTGCGCAGGAGGCGGTGGATTCTGCCGACCGGGAACTGGAGCCCAGCCCTGCTTGAGCGGGACTTTGACTTGCCCTTGACTTTGCCTCCCTTTCCGCGTCCGGACATGGCGATGGGCTAGCGACGGTGCACACGAAACGGAAACGAAAACGACCGGTGCGAGCGGCAGCGAGTCGAGCAGCGGAGTGCGTGCCGGCGCAGCCGGGGTGGGGGTGCTTTATGGGCTCGGGTGCGGCGGCCGGTTGCGCGCGCGCCCCATTGGTCGGCGGCCGCAACAGGGCGAGCTGGTAAAGGTGCGGCGGCGGCTGGCGGCGGGTGCCACTGTGTGGGGAGACGCTGACTAGAGCGGAGCGCTTGCTACTGGTGTTGCTGCTGCCGTACGTTGGTTGGAGATGCCGCCCAAGACTAGCGGGAAGGCCGCCAAGAAGGCTGGCAAGGCGCAGAAGAACATTTCGAAGGGCGACAAGAAGAAGAAGCGCAAGAGGAAGGAGAGCTATGCCATCTACATCTACAAGGTGCTGAAGCAGGTGCACCCTGACACGGGCATCTCGTCGAAGGCGATGAGCATCATGAACAGCTTCGTGAACGACATTTTCGAGCGCATTGCGGCCGAGGCTTCTCGCCTGGCGCACTACAACAAGCGCTCGACCATCACGTCCCGCGAGATCCAGACCGCTGTGCGGCTGTTGCTGCCTGGCGAGCTGGCCAAGCACGCCGTGAGCGAGGGCACGAAGGCGGTGACCAAGTACACGAGCTCCAAGTAAGGAGGTGGCTCTGGAATGGAAGGAAGGATGGAGAAGGCTCCTCCGTTGCGAGAGCGGCGAAACGGCCCTTTTCAGGGCCACCAACTTGCCTTTTGCGGGAAGGGCGGAATTGTTGTTGTTGTTGTTGTTTGTGTGGACGGCTGTGATGTATGTGTGCATTTTGATTGTGGGTGGGGGGGCGCGTCAAAGCGTGTTGCGCGGGGTACGGCCACGAGGTTGGTCGCCGTGGCGTGGAATGGTGGCACGCCTCGTTGGCGTGGTTTTTGACCCATTGGTGTTGTTGGGGTGTGTGTGTGTTTGTGTGTTACCCGTCTGCGAGGGGGGACAGTGCGATCGGCGACTTTTGTGTCACCGTAACGACGGCCGTTTGCGGGTTTGTTTTTTTGCACATCATACATGGCGAGGGTGAAATGTGAAATGTTTTTGTTTGGTTTGTTTTTGCCGCCCACTATTCCCTTTGCTGTACGCCGAGTTTGACAATGGTGCGACGTAACTGCAGCGTGGAGGTGTGTGAGTGACGTTGAAATGAACGTGCCATTAAGACGCATTGTTGTTGTATTGTACTGTACGTGTACGGCGACACGCACGATGATGTACCATTCGACTCTGATGTTTGATAGCCGTGTCTGACTGATTGCGTACGACGCACGCACACCGATGTCGTCATTCAAGATGCACGCTAGACGGCGGCGGCGGCGGCGGCGCCGGTCGTTTGTTTGGCGAATGTCTGTACACGTGTTTGTCTGTGTCCATCCGGTATGTATTTGTTTGTTTGTTTGAAAGTGTTTTGTGTGTCGGTGACGTGGTCCGATCCGTCGCCCCCTGAGTAACTGTCGATCGGCGCGATAGACCGGCGTCACGCAACTGAACCGAAGTCTTGGGCACACCCGTCATACTGTTGTACACCGTCGCGCTGAGAACGGTAACGAAAGGTTGACTCTGATCGGTCGAATGTCTGGGCAGAACGTGAGGAATGAGGCAAGAGTGCAAGGAGGGGGGGGCAAAAGAGAGAGGAAGGGAAAAAGGGGAGAAACGCATTCGTAGAGCAACGGAACGTTCCCGTGTCGGAGGCGTATTGGAGCCGCACTGAAATGCGTTTAACGGCGGCGCGGCTGCAAGTGTCTGCCGTGGTGAACGTTACCTTTGACGGCTGCATTGGGCTTTGCCTTTGCTTTCGCTTTCGCTTTCGCTTTCCCGGATGTACGTAACGTTTGTTGATATGGTTCTGAGGAAGAGTGTATGACAGTGCCGTGCCGTCCATGTTCGTGTGCCCTCCCATTGTGTGTATGCTATTGTCTGTGTACTTGAATGATGTATGTAGGTGTTAGTGGACATGTTTTACCAGTGGGGGGAAATGGATCGTCGATAGTTGCCGTCACTCTGTCACGGTCGAGATGACGCACCCTCCGTACAGAAAGGTGTCGAGAAAGTGAGTGTGTGTGTGTGTGTGTGTGTGTGTGTGTGCGTGCGTGCGTCCGTGAATTGGCAGTGTTTGGAGGTGGGCGTGCCCTGCATGTGGCCCGGAAAAGGCTGTTCGTTAGGCGGTAGTGTTGTGTGGACAGGGGAGGGGCATGCGTAACGCTGCTGGCATGGCATTTCGGGAGATGGGAGGGGGCAAACGAGGAAACGAGGAGCGGCGGCCAAAGACGGGACGGGGAGGGGCGCGGTGTGGGTGGCTTGCGCCTGTGCTCGGCGTTGTGGTTTGTGCAAAAGAGGAGGAGAAAAACAATGTGAGTTGCCAGGGAGGGGAGCGGTGTTGTGTTGTGGTTGTCGTGGTGTAGCCGCAGACGCGGCTGTCAGTGAACGTGGCGAGACGGACGGATGCGCGGAGGGGCGGGGGCGGGGGCGGCGCATTTCGCCGGTGCCGTGCCGTGCCGTGCCGTGCCTGAAAGCCGCGTGGTCGCTGTGTTGTTGGTGGCGTGGGGGCGAGGAGAGTACCGTACGGGTGTGCTTGTGCGCCGGAAATGGCACACTGCGCCCGCCCGTCTTGGAGGCTGATGGCTGTGGTGTGGAAATGGGGCGCGGTGATGTTGAAGCACAGAAAAGAAACCAAGAAAACGGAAGGCGTGATGCGGCGGTGGTGGTGAGAGCGGGAAAAACAAAACAAAAGAAAAAAAACAACAAAAAAAAAGAAGGAAAAACAACAAGAAACAAAAAAGAAAACAAAAAGTCTATCAATATTAAAATGTAAATGGAAATGGAAATGGACCCAGGTATAACCTCCCTGCACAAATAGCAGAGAGTCCGATGATAATAAAAATGTGCCAGAATGTTAACGTCCCTACAAAACAAACCCAACGATAATATTAATGAAAGAGTGAACCGTATGTAACATTGCAACAGACATAATGAAACCTGATAAATTGTATAAGGGCAGCAGCCGTTGACCTTTGGCCCTGTATTCAGAATAAAAAGAGCCAAAGATCGTTACCCCAATGAAAAAGACACTGAAACACGTATGTAACATAGTAGCGATGGCGAGACATTGTAGCATCTGTGACCAGAGAGTTTGCGCTGGACTGCGCGAGTGTTGCGAGCGGTTCTCAGTCAGTCAGTCAGTCTGTGTAGTTGAGGGCTGTACTCTGTCAGTAGTCGTCGCGTGCAGTACGCTAATAGTCGTCATGCAGAGCGGTCGGTCAGTAGTAGCAGCCGAGTGCGGTTGTGTGATGTAGGCGGTCGGCAACACTGGTCAAGATGGTGAATAAGGTATACTGTTAATTAATATAATCATTAGATAATGAGAAATTGTATTTATTGTAATTATGCTCCAACAAGTTCCCCAATAATAATTTTTATTTCAAAAGCATTTTTCAAACATTTAATCTTTTATTGAACTAAAGAGTTCGTTCCACTTCTTTGAAGAAAAATGTCACTAAAATCACAAAAAAAGAGAATATTATTATTTGCAATGCAGTTCCTCCAAGCGCTGCGCAACAACCAGAGCAGAAATGTGACATCCATTTATTCGGAGGTAAGACTTTAATTCCGATTGTTTTGCACAGGGCCAAAGACCGATATTTCGGTTTAATTGAAGTTTCTTGTCACTGAACGGACTTTTTTAAATGTTGTGTGAAGACTTTATATTTGAGTCAGATTGCGAATTGCACATTGTTGTTGCCATTTTCAATACCTCTCATTGTGGGCGAGGTTACAATTAGCGCAATGTCCATTAGCATCCGTAAATAACATTGTCCATTATTTTAAATATTGCTGGGAGGTTACAACACACACACAAAACAAAAAACAAAAAGAAACAAAAAATTGCATTTATATCCGCTCCTCGATTGTAGATACCCCTTACACAGCTGTGTGCAATGAATGAGTGCTGGCTGGTAATTAATTGCACTCCTTGGAGGGAAATGCCATAGGAAGTAGTCTTTAAAAAGTGAATGTTTTTCGTTAAGAGACAAAAGTTACTTTAGAAAAAAAGTAATAGTGGGGCTTGTGTTGTTGAACAAAATAAGTACAATGAACATACGTTATCAGATTTGCGCAATGCAGCGTCACACCACCTCTTGATTATAACACAATATACTATACATCGTCCCGAACCGTGACCAGAGTCGCGAGACGAGCAGAGCACGCCGCCGACGCCCGCTCAGTACAACCGTCCACCCGCTACTACTGTCGACCGACTACTACCTCTCCCGACTCGCGCTACAATATATATAACAACTGTTCCTGGCGACCCGGTGCGTGCCACTACTGTCGTCTGGCGCGGTCCAAGCGCCGACTAGCAGCGATAAAGAACTCTCTGGTCAGACAGAGATGCTGTCATGCCTCGCCATCGCTCTGGTAATGAATACATACGTGTTGCAGCGTGCGTACCACCGGAACACGCAGTGGCGGAGCCAAAGACTGTGTTGTCGAGGTCGAGTGCGAGTGGGAAGAGAGGCAGCGTCGGCACGGAGATGCAAGCGAGCGCGAGACGCACGGGGGCTGCGGCGTGGCGCGTTTGCGGTCGGCGCCTTTGGTGGCAACGGCCGGGACAAGCAGCGGTGTATGGTGTGGTGCGGGGCGGACAGGGGCGGCGGTGGACGGGGAGGAGGCGGCGCGACGACGGCATGGGGGCGAAAACGGGACGGGGGACGGCGGATGTTGAGAGGCGTCACGCGCGGACAGGACACAGACACAGAGACACACAGAGTGGAAAGGGAGGGTGCGCGGTAGTAGTTGGGAATGTGCGTACCGTGCGGGATGGGAGTGGGCGAGGAACACGGTCGTGGCCCCTGTTTTGGGTGCGTGTGATGACGTCGGTGTGTTGTGGGAAGGGAAGGTGCTGTGGCGGCGGCGCGTAATGGGCGTAGGCCGAAAAGAGAAAGGAACGTGGGCAGTGTGTTGGCAAGCGTCGGTTCGACTGCGACGTTGATGGGCAGGGCAGGGCAAGGTTAATGGTGGTAGGAGTAGGCGTGTGGGCGCAAAAAATCTGCCGCTGCAGGCGGTGCCGTAACCGCCATGGCGGGAAGGAGAGAGGGCCAAAGAAAGAAAGAAAGAAGAAAAAAAAGGAGGGGGGGGGGGGCGAAAGTGGAGAGGCGGTGGTGTGAGAAGGGCGGGGGCGGAAGGAAGGCAGGAAGGACAAGAGGCGAGGCGACGGCTTGCTTTGTGTATCGGTCGGTCTCTGGCTATGCTTCGTTTTCTGCAGCAGGGTCGGTGCGCGGCGTGGCTCGCGGCAGTGGGAACGCCTGGTGGCTGGACGGCCAGCAATGCGGTTGGATGGGCGGCCACAGCACCGCACCTGTGCCCGAGGAGGAGACGCTGGCGGCGGGCCCTGAGGTGAGGCCGGCTCGGCTGGGGCTGTGGATGTGTAGGTGTGCGCCGCTGCTGCAACAACGAGTAAAACGCGAGAAGAAGGGATGGCGGTAGAGAGGAAAAAAAAAAAAAAGGTCGTGTTGTGTTGATGCGCAGGCAGACGCGTACAGAGGGACGAGCCCGGTCTGCAGCAGGGTGTGGCCGTGCCGAGTGCAGAGCAGCGGCGGCTCGGTTCGGTTCGGCCCGGCCCGGCGGGCCGCGCTGTTGTCGCGGACGTGAGCGCCCCCTGGCGGGTGGCCGGAGGCGGCGCGGCGTGTTGGACGTGTGGCTGGTGGCAGTGCACAATTTGCGAGTGGCTGGCGGTGTGGTGTGGCGGTTGGCGCGTCGGGCGGCGGAGAGGTATGTGTTGCGGGCGCCCTTTGCTGCGCTGCGTCGTTGCGTGTGCCGTACAGGGCGGGCGCTTGTCGACTGTGTGGGCGGTGTGGCGAATTGGCGTGAAACGGCTGCCGAGAGGTGTGTGGTAGCGAGCCGGTCGGTGGTGTCAGTGCGAAGGGGAATGTGCGTGCGTTTGGCGGTTTCGGTGTGCTTTTTGCGGCGTGAGAGTGGGAATTAGTGGGGCCGGCTGTTGTGTTGGTTCCTTGTGTCTTGTGTCGCGTAGCTTGATGGCAACGTGGAAGGACGCCGGTTTCGTTTCGAGCCTTGCGTGTGGTTGTCGACGTTGACTGGTTGGCGTGTGCCGATGCACGTGCATGTGTGGGTCGCGAGTGCGTTTTTGGCTGGCTGTGTGTGTGTGTGTGTGTGTGTTTTGGGGGGGAAGGGGGAGGCGGTGGTGAAAGTGCAGTCGTTGCCACGGGCGTCGTCGGGTGGGGCTGGGGCTGTGCGTCGTGGCGGAAAGGTGGTAGGTTGCGGGAAGCGAGCCCGTCGTTGACGGTGTCGCGTGAGTTGTGAATCGAGTGGGGCGCGGGGCGCGGGACAGGAGCAGCGTGCCGCTGCGTCGTGGTCGTCAGCAGAGGCTGTGCGTGTGCTTGTCCTTTTTGTGGGCGGTTCGTGCGAGGCGTTTTTGTTTTGTGTTGCCCTAGTTGTTAGTTTATTTTGTTTGTGTTTGTTATTTTGAGACGACGACTGGTTGGTGGCGTGCGCGCGAAGTGGCGGTGTGCGCTTCCCGTGTCGTTTGTGTTGTTTGGTTTTTTTGTTTTTGTGTGTTTTTTTTTTTTTTTTTTTGCACTGGGCCCCGGTGGGTGGGTGCGTGTGTGTCGATTGCCGGCTGGCGAGAGGTGCGCCATCGGCGGGGTGGGTCGCCGGCACAAGTAGAGGCGGCGGCGTTGTTGCTGTTGTTGTGTGGTGTTTGTTTTGTTCGGCTGTGTCGGCGAGCTGTGTTGCGGTGCGTGTGAATGGTGGTGCAAAAGTGCTGGCGTTGGGGCTGCGACTGCGACGGCGGCGAGCCGCGGGCGCGCCATTGATAGTGATGTTGTGAACAGCGGCTGTGTACGGTAGTGGTGTTGTTGTAGCACGACGTGCATCCGGGCCGGCGCGGAAAGCGCAGTTGCGGGCGGTTGCCCTTCGGTGCCAGCCATGTCGCGTGAGCGGCGGGTTGCTCTGGTGTCGACACGTGGTGCTCTGGGTTGTTGTGTGGTGCCCTTTGGCCGGTGGGGGTGGTTCGCGTGTGTCTCGTTCGCGCTCGGTGTCTGGTCGTGGTCGTGGTCGTGCTGCTCCCCCGTCTGTCGGCGGTTTCCGACGTCGTCTGTACGTTTTTGTTCGTTTGCGGCGTGCCTGCCGACGTCGTCCCGTCGCGACCTTTCAACCGAAAGTGTGGCGCCCGAAGGTGAACGAACGTAACCCTGACCTCGGCGCTTTACGCTGAGCCGAGCGAACCGAACCGAACCTAACGTGTGGTGTGGCGAGGTGAGCTCAGCCTGTGAGCCCCTAACGTCTACGTAAGGTAAGCTGTCCGGCTCACGCCTCACGTTTGAACGCTTTTGTAACCTACGTTTGACGCTTCTTAACCTAGCACTGACCCCTTAACCTAACGTGTAACCTAACCTAACCTAACCTAACCTAACCTAACCTCTGACGCCTGACGTGTTTGAATGCTTAACCTAAGTTTGACGCTTAACCTAACCCAAGTCCCCTTAACCTAACCCACGTCCACCTAACCTAACCTAACGTAGACGTGTAAACGTAATGTGTAACGCGTAACGTGTAAGGTCGGCTGTCGTGTGTGCTTGACGGCAGATTGGGTTGGTCTGTAGATTCGGATTGCGGTTTGCCTCGGTCGAGGGGTTGGGTCGGAAGCGGCGAGGGGCGGCGGCGCCTGTTGCGCAGGCGGCGTCCGTTTGCGGCGGGCAATTGTTGAGAAACGGCTGTGAATGTTGGCGGGCGAGAGGAGGAGGACGGCGCGCGATGTGGCCCGACGGCTGCGGGCCGATCGGGAAACGGCGGGAGGGCGACGGAAGGCGATGGGGCGGCGGAGGCGCGTTTGCACGGCCGTCATCGCCGCACGCCTCGGCTTGTGTGGCTGTGGCGCCGGCCGCGCTGGCCGGGCTGCCGCGGCGACGGTGTGGGAGTTTTGCCGAAGGTTTGGCCATTGTGGCGGGTCGTCGGCTGGGGCTGTGGGGGCGGCATTTGGGCGGGGGCGGCGATTCTCGGCGGGCCGACCCAGGCTGTAGCGCGCGGTAGCTGCAGTTTGGCCGTGGTTTGCGGCGCTGCCGTGGCGACTGGTTGGCGACTGTGGTGTGGCTGTGTGTAGCCCCATCCTCGGTGGTTTGAAAGGCGCGGGCGGTTGTGGCGCAGGTTTGGGGCTGCTCCGCACAGGCTGTCGGACGTTGGGCGGTAGCAAGCGCGGGAGGCGCGGCGCGGCGGCGCGCAGAGTGGCGGCCGCTCTCTCGGCCGTCCGCGCCCGCCCGCGACACTGGCTGGGCCTTGTGATTCTCTGCTCTTGTGCTTGCGTGCCTGCCGTCCCGCTCGCTCTCGCTGTGTGTTACGCGCGTCGTCGAAATGGCAGATCAGGCGGCTACGAACGAGACTGCTGCGGCACCCGCCGCCACCGGCACTACGAAGAAGGCCAAGTCTGCGTCGTCTGCGAAGAAGCCGCGCGCCAAGCCTGCGCACCCGCGCACCTCTGAGATGGTGACGGCCGCCATCAAGAGTCTGAAGGAGCGCGGCGGGTCGTCGCTGCAGGCGATCAAGAAGTACATAGCCGCGCACTACAAGCTGGACGCGGAGAAGCTGGCGCCGTTTATCAAGAAGTACCTCAAGTCGGCCGTCGTGGCGGGCGAGCTGGTGCAGACGAAGGGGAAGGGCGCGTCCGGCTCGTTCAAGCTTGCCGGCGCCGGCGGCGGGGGGGCGGCCGAGGGCGGCAAGGCTCGTGCTGGCGGTGCCAAGAAGAAGCGCGCCGCTCCGGCCAGCAAGGAGAAGAAGGGCGCCCGTGCGGCCGGCGCAAAGAAGGCTGGTGGCGTGAAGGCGGCGACCGGTCGGAAGGCGGGCGCCGCCAAGAAGGCGTCTGCGGCGTCGGCCGCTCCCGCGGGTGCGAAGAAGGCGGCTGCGGCCAAGCCGGCCAAGGCCAAGTCGCCGTCGAAGGCGAAGAAGGCCGCCAAGGTTCCGACGAAGAAGCCGAAGGCGCCGCGCCCGAAGAAGGCGACGACGCCGTCTAAGGCGAAGGCTTCGCCCAAGAAGAAGAAGTAGAGTAGAGGAGAAAGAGATGGGAAAGGAAGGGTTTGGCGCTTGACTCCGTCGTCCCCACCCCCCGTCGTCGTCTAGTGGCGCGCAAGAGACGCGCGGCCCAAAACGGCCCTTCTCAGGGCCATCAAAGCACGTCGGGGAAGGTTTTGATTGTCGTGTTGCGTTTGGTGTGGGTGTCTGTCTGGCGTTTCTGTATGCCCGTGGGGATGCTGTTTGCGTGCCGTGGTGGTTGGATTGCGGGGGTCGGTGGCGGGTGTGGGCGGCGGTAGCGGTAAGCGGTGTTGTTGTTGTTGTTGTTGTCGTGGTTGATTGTCGCCGTGTTTGTTTTGTGGCGGCGGCCGACGGTTGGTTTTCTGTCACGTTGTTTTGTTTGAATACGTTGGTTGGCTTGCCTGCGTTCGTTCTTCTCGGATGTCTGTCTTGTCGAGTCGTGTCTGGTCTTTGTTTTGTTCCTTTGTGTGTGTGTGTGTTATGTTTTGCAACGGGGGGGCACGTTGAGATGCGGAAGGAGTCGGCGGGGATTTCGGTGGCGTGTAGAGCGAGCGAGCGCGCCTGCCTGGCCGTTGGCCGTCGGAGTGGAGTGCGGGTTTTTTTTGTTTTCGAAACGAAAGCGGCGGCCGGCCAGCCACCCGTGCGGTGTGACGTCGGCCGTTGGGTATTGTGCGCTTTGAGCGCCGGGGAGGGATGATGTGTGATTGTTGCGCGCTGCTAGCAGGCAGGCAGAGTGAGCGGGTGTGGCGGACGGACGGGAAGTGGTGGTTTTTGTTTTTGGGTTGCGGGGCGAGAGGCAGGCGACCGACAAAGTTTGCTCGCGACGGAGAGATGTTAGTGGCCCTGAAAAGGGCCGTTTTTGTTTGTGCGGTGCGGTGCCGCGGCGCGGTTTAGGCGCGCTCGCCGCGGATGCGGCGCGCGAGCTGGATGTCCTTGGGCATGATGGTGACGCGCTTGGCGTGGATTGCGCACAGGTTGGTGTCTTCGAAGAGGCCGACGAGGTAGGCCTCGCTGGCCTCCTGCAGGGCCATGACTGCGGAGCTCTGGAAGCGCAGGTCGGTCTTGAAGTCCTGGGCGATCTCGCGCACTAGGCGCTGGAATGGCAGCTTGCGGATGAGCAGCTCTGTGCTCTTCTGGTAGCGCCTGATTTCTCGCAGGGCGACGGTGCCCGGCCTGTAGCGGTGGGGCTTCTTGACGCCTCCGGTGGCGGGCGCGCTCTTCCTCGCCGCCTTGGTGGCGAGCTGTTTGCGCGGCGCCTTTCCGCCGGTGGACTTGCGGGCCGTTTGCTTTGTGCGGGCCATGGCGGTAGCGGTAGCGGTAGCGGAGCGGCGTGCGTGGAGGTTAGGTGCGGCGCGGCGTCCGGTGCTGCCTTGACAACGGGCCCGCGCGCCTCCGTGCTGCGCTTATATGCCCTCGGTTGCGCGTGGTGGGGGGAGGGCGGGCCAGAGTCTATATAGGGGGGCGGCGGGCGCGCGAGTTGTGGCAGCCGTAGCGTGCGGGTCACTGTAGCGCGGCGCTCTGCTACTACGGGAGAGTGAGCGAGGAGATCGTACTGCGCGCGGGTGGCAAATTGTCGTGTTGCTGTTTTAACGGCAAAAAAGCAAATTGTCAAACCCTCGCGCAGTATGGTTAAGATGAGCAGCGTAGGACGTGATGTCGCGAGAGGCGGCAACTCGACGACAGAAGAAGCAGTTTCCCCCGCTCCCGCCCTGTACATCAAGTGCAAGGAGGTCGAGTGGGTAGAACTATACGATGAGATGGGGCAGAGCTGCGACAAGGAGGTCGTCGTAGAGTCCGTCGACTCCGACGCCACCATCAAGCTCCAGGCCGCTGACTGGAACGACTACAGGGCCCTGAAGGCCCTTGTGGCCGCTCACACGGTGGACGCCCCGGAAAGAGGTGCGATGGGTCAAAAGACTCGTCGCAAAGAAGTAACCAAGGCGCTTCTGAGGGGACTACCTTGGATCCTGACGGAGCGAGCAGTGGAAGAAGGACTGCGCCGCCAGGGTTTTGTTGGGGCAACCGTCAGGTTGCACAACAGAACCAATAGGACGAAGCCGCCTCTGTTTATTGTCGCCACACCAGCGGCGGACAACGGCAGGGACGTTCTTGACATCCGGAAGCTGTTGGGCTTCCACGTGCAGCCGGAGACTCTCCCCCCCCACCTGGACATGAAGCCGCAGTGTTTCAAGTGCCAGGAGGAAGGGCATGTGGCAAAGCACTGCCGCAACGCCGCCAGGTGCGTCAAGTGCGGGCGTCACCATGACACCCGCACCTGTACCAGCACCAAAGCCGTCAAACCGACGTGCGCCCGCTGCGGCGGTGACCACGTCGCCAGCTGGCGCGGATGTCAGGCCTTCAACGGCCCAAATCCCGCCACTGCTAAGAAGACTGCGGCCCAGACAAAGAGGCGACGCCGCAGGAGAAGGAGACAACGTTCTGCAGCTGCGGAGAGCAATGGAGGGACAGAAACAGCGAGAGGAGGAGGCAACGCCGCGGGAACAACGGCGGCACCCGGAGGAGATTCGAGGACGGCCACCGCTCACGTGCGGCCGCCTTCCCCCGCCGCCTGTGGCAAGGGCGGTGGAGGGGGGCGGCGGTGCGACGCAGCGAGGGGGAAGACGGCGGCGACAGCTGGCCCCGACATCGACTCGGCCCTCCAGGAGGCGGAATCACGATTCCGCATGGTCCTCCATGCAGAGATGGAGGCCGCCTGCCTCACTCTCCGTGAACACCTCCGCAGCAATACCAGCAAGGGGACGCAGGCGCTGCAGACGGATCAGCAGTACAAAGACGACGGGCCGACAACACCGGCAACAGATGCAGCACACCCCAGGCGTGACCAGGCCACACAAACGGCCTGGCCGAAGAAGTTGACCATCGGTCGAGCCATACAGGTCTCGTCAGAAGGCACGGGAGCACTGGGAGCACGTCAGGACCAAAGCGTCCAAACCAAGGAGTTCGTCAACCACTGGGGAAACCTAGTGGACAGCGAAATCCTGGACGACACCATCCCAAACGTGGCCGACCGAGACGAATACCAAATGAGCTTCCTGCAAAGCAGGGAGCTCATAAGAAGAAAGGAGGAAGCCCTAGAAGAGCAGTTCCGAAGACGGAGAGACGAGCAAGAGGCGGAGCGTGACAGAAGACGCGAAGCCCGCCGTGATCGCCAGCGGCAACGCTGGCAACACGGAAAATAAAGAGAAGGCAAGACACAAGCAGTTCTGGCCGGGTTTTGCAGGTTTTCCTTGGCCGCTAAGGTAAATACCGGAACTGTCCCCTATAAACTCCTGCAAATAAATTCCCAATTGGGAGAAATGCCCCCCCCTTTCTTGCACCCCAGCAAAAAAGAATAAACAGAGCCAAAGCAGAATAACCAAACCAAATGGCTGAAAAGAGCATTGCGCGCTCTCAAGCAGCCCGCCCTTCTCCATCTGAGAAGGGAATGAAAAGTGCAAAAAAAAAAAAAAAAAAAAAAAAAAAAAAAAAAAAAAAAAAAAAAAAAAAAAAAAGCGCTGGGCGCAGACCGTAGCCGACTCGCCAGCCGCTGCAGCTGCTGTTTGTGCACGTTTTGCTTTGCCCGAGGAAGGAAGGATGACAGGCCGCGGCAAGGGAGGAAAGGGGCTCGGCAAGGGTGGCGCCAAGCGGCACCGCAAGGTGTTGCGCGACAACATCCAGGGCATCACGAAGCCCGCCATCCGCCGCCTGGCTCGCAGGGGCGGCGTGAAGCGCATCTCTGGTCTGATCTACGAGGAGACCCGCGGGGTGCTGAAGGTGTTCCTGGAGAACGTGATCCGCGACGCGGTGACGTACACTGAGCACGCCAAGCGCAAGACTGTGACGGCCATGGACGTGGTGTACGCCCTGAAGAGGCAGGGGCGCACCCTGTACGGTTTCGGCGGTTAGGCTGCGTCGCAGCGGGCGCTGGCCTTCCCGCGGCCGTGCTTGTGGGTGGGAGAGACTAGAAAACGGCCCTTTTCAGGGCCACCACACTGTTCGGAAGTTGAAAAGTGCGAAAGAGTCTGTGTTGTTGCTGCGTGTGTGCGCGCTGTGTTGTTTGTTTGTTTGTTTCTTTCTTTCCGTTTGAGCGACGTGATGTGACTGGGAGGGGAGAAGGAAAGGAAACGTGTCATGTGGCTGGCTGTGTGTGGAGCTGCTTCGTTTGTGTGTCTTTGTATCGATCGCGACGGAGATGGCGGGCGGGCTGTGTGTTGTTGTGCGAGAGGCGGTGATTATTTGCTTGCGTGGTTTGTCTCTGTGTGTTTGTTTGCGGCGGCGTTGGGGTTTCCGAGGCAAGGCGTGTGGGCATAGGCGGCCGGATCAGCTGTTTCGTTCGTGTCGACGGCCGTTGCGCGCGGGAGTGGAGGGCGGTGTGTCGACACGCCTCCCTTTAACAATGGTCATTATTGCTGCCGTTGTCGGTTTGGAAGGCGACTGCGACGGTGCAAAATGTGTGCGTGTGTGTGTGTGTTGGGCCACACGGGCTGTGTGGACGACAAGATGGCGGACGTGCGCCGGCGGCGGCTGTGCTGTGACAGTGCAAAGTTAAAACAAAACAAGGTGCGGCGAGGACGACTGAAATTTTGCTTTGGACGTAGGTTTGTGTGGTGGCCCTGAAAAGGGCCGATTGTTGTGGGCCGAGCCGGCAAAGCGCGTTGCGTGCAGGGGAGCACGCGGCGCTGCGATTGCCTGGCCTCCTTTAGGCCTTCTTCTCGGTCTTCTTTGGCAGCAGGACGGCCTGGATGTTGGGCAGGACACCACCCTGTGCGATGGTGACGCCCGACAGGAGCTTGTTGAGCTCCTCGTCGTTGCGGATGGCAAGCTGCAGGTGGCGCGGGATGATGCGCGTCTTCTTGTTGTCGCGGGCCGCGTTTCCGGCCAGCTCGAGCACCTCAGCCGCGAGGTACTCCATGACGGCGGCGAGGTAGACGGGCGCCCCGGCGCCGACGCGCTCTGCGTAGTTTCCCTTGCGCAGGAGGCGGTGGATTCTGCCGACCGGGAACTGGAGCCCAGCCCTGCTTGAGCGGGACTTTGACTTGCCCTTGACTTTGCCTCCCTTTCCGCGTCCGGACATGGCGATGGGCTAGCGACGGTGCACACGAAACGGAAACGAAAACGACCGGTGCGAGCGGCAGCGAGTCGAGCAGCGGAGTGCGTGCCGGCGCAGCCGGGGTGGGGGTGCTTTATGGGCTCGGGTGCGGCGGCCGGTTGCGCGCGCGCCCCATTGGTCGGCGGCCGCAACAGGGCGAGCTGGTAAAGGTGCGGCGGCGGCTGGCGGCGGGTGCCACTGTGTGGGGAGACGCTGACTAGAGCGGAGCGCTTGCTACTGGTGTTGCTGCTGCCGTACGTTGGTTGGAGATGCCGCCCAAGACTAGCGGGAAGGCCGCCAAGAAGGCTGGCAAGGCGCAGAAGAACATTTCGAAGGGCGACAAGAAGAAGAAGCGCAAGAGGAAGGAGAGCTATGCCATCTACATCTACAAGGTGCTGAAGCAGGTGCACCCTGACACGGGCATCTCGTCGAAGGCGATGAGCATCATGAACAGCTTCGTGAACGACATTTTCGAGCGCATTGCGGCCGAGGCTTCTCGCCTGGCGCACTACAACAAGCGCTCGACCATCACGTCCCGCGAGATCCAGACCGCTGTGCGGCTGTTGCTGCCTGGCGAGCTGGCCAAGCACGCCGTGAGCGAGGGCACGAAGGCGGTGACCAAGTACACGAGCTCCAAGTAAGGAGGTGGCTCTGGAATGGAAGGAAGGATGGAGAAGGCTCCTCCGTTGCGAGAGCGGCGAAACGGCCCTTTTCAGGGCCACCAACTTGCCTTTTGCGGGAAGGGCGGAATTGTTGTTGTTGTTGTTGTTTGTGTGGACGGCTGTGATGTATGTGTGCATTTTGATTGTGGGTGGGGGGGCGCGTCAAAGCGTGTTGCGCGGGGTACGGCCACGAGGTTGGTCGCCGTGGCGTGGAATGGTGGCACGCCTCGTTGGCGTGGTTTTTGACCCATTGGTGTTGTTGGGGTGTGTGTGTGTTTGTGTGTTACCCGTCTGCGAGGGGGGACAGTGCGATCGGCGACTTTTGTGTCACCGTAACGACGGCCGTTTGCGGGTTTGTTTTTTTGCACATCATACATGGCGAGGGTGAAATGTGAAATGTTTTTGTTTGGTTTGTTTTTGCCGCCCACTATTCCCTTTGCTGTACGCCGAGTTTGACAATGGTGCGACGTAACTGCAGCGTGGAGGTGTGTGAGTGACGTTGAAATGAACGTGCCATTAAGACGCATTGTTGTTGTATTGTACTGTACGTGTACGGCGACACGCACGATGATGTACCATTCGACTCTGATGTTTGATAGCCGTGTCTGACTGATTGCGTACGACGCACGCACACCGATGTCGTCATTCAAGATGCACGCTAGACGGCGGCGGCGGCGGCGGCGCCGGTCGTTTGTTTGGCGAATGTCTGTACACGTGTTTGTCTGTGTCCATCCGGTATGTATTTGTTTGTTTGTTTGAAAGTGTTTTGTGTGTCGGTGACGTGGTCCGATCCGTCGCCCCCTGAGTAACTGTCGATCGGCGCGATAGACCGGCGTCACGCAACTGAACCGAAGTCTTGGGCACACCCGTCATACTGTTGTACACCGTCGCGCTGAGAACGGTAACGAAAGGTTGACTCTGATCGGTCGAATGTCTGGGCAGAACGTGAGGAATGAGGCAAGAGTGCAAGGAGGGGGGGGCAAAAGAGAGAGGAAGGGAAAAAGGGGAGAAACGCATTCGTAGAGCAACGGAACGTTCCCGTGTCGGAGGCGTATTGGAGCCGCACTGAAATGCGTTTAACGGCGGCGCGGCTGCAAGTGTCTGCCGTGGTGAACGTTACCTTTGACGGCTGCATTGGGCTTTGCCTTTGCTTTCGCTTTCGCTTTCGCTTTCCCGGATGTACGTAACGTTTGTTGATATGGTTCTGAGGAAGAGTGTATGACAGTGCCGTGCCGTCCATGTTCGTGTGCCCTCCCATTGTGTGTATGCTATTGTCTGTGTACTTGAATGATGTATGTAGGTGTTAGTGGACATGTTTTACCAGTGGGGGGAAATGGATCGTCGATAGTTGCCGTCACTCTGTCACGGTCGAGATGACGCACCCTCCGTACAGAAAGGTGTCGAGAAAGTGAGTGTGTGTGTGTGTGTGTGTGTGTGTGTGTGCGTGCGTGCGTCCGTGAATTGGCAGTGTTTGGAGGTGGGCGTGCCCTGCATGTGGCCCGGAAAAGGCTGTTCGTTAGGCGGTAGTGTTGTGTGGACAGGGGAGGGGCATGCGTAACGCTGCTGGCATGGCATTTCGGGAGATGGGAGGGGGCAAACGAGGAAACGAGGAGCGGCGGCCAAAGACGGGACGGGGAGGGGCGCGGTGTGGGTGGCTTGCGCCTGTGCTCGGCGTTGTGGTTTGTGCAAAAGAGGAGGAGAAAAACAATGTGAGTTGCCAGGGAGGGGAGCGGTGTTGTGTTGTGGTTGTCGTGGTGTAGCCGCAGACGCGGCTGTCAGTGAACGTGGCGAGACGGACGGATGCGCGGAGGGGCGGGGGCGGGGGCGGCGCATTTCGCCGGTGCCGTGCCGTGCCGTGCCGTGCCTGAAAGCCGCGTGGTCGCTGTGTTGTTGGTGGCGTGGGGGCGAGGAGAGTACCGTACGGGTGTGCTTGTGCGCCGGAAATGGCACACTGCGCCCGCCCGTCTTGGAGGCTGATGGCTGTGGTGTGGAAATGGGGCGCGGTGATGTTGAAGCACAGAAAAGAAACCAAGAAAACGGAAGGCGTGATGCGGCGGTGGTGGTGAGAGCGGGAAAAACAAAACAAAAGAAAAAAAACAACAAAAAAAAAGAAGGAAAAACAACAAGAAACAAAAAAGAAAACAAAAAGTCTATCAATATTAAAATGTAAATGGAAATGGAAATGGACCCAGGTATAACCTCCCTGCACAAATAGCAGAGTCCGATGATAATAAAAATGTGCCAGAATGTTAACGTCCCTACAAAACAAACCCAACGATAATATTAATGAAAGAGTGAACCGTATGTAACATTGCAACAGACATAATGAAACCTGATAAATTGTATAAGGGCAGCAGCCGTTGACCTTTGGCCCTGTATTCAGAATAAAAAGAGCCAAAGATCGTTACCCCAATGAAAAAGACACTGAAACACGTATGTAACATAGTAGCGATGGCGAGACATTGTAGCATCTGTGACCAGAGAGTTTGCGCTGGACTGCGCGAGTGTTGCGAGCGGTTCTCAGTCAGTCAGTCAGTCTGTGTAGTTGAGGGCTGTACTCTGTCAGTAGTCGTCGCGTGCAGTACGCTAATAGTCGTCATGCAGAGCGGTCGGTCAGTAGTAGCAGCCGAGTGCGGTTGTGTGATGTAGGCGGTCGGCAACACTGGTCAAGATGGTGAATAAGGTATACTGTTAATTAATATAATCATTAGATAATGAGAAATTGTATTTATTGTAATTATGCTCCAACAAGTTCCCCAATAATAATTTTTATTTCAAAAGCATTTTTCAAACATTTAATCTTTTATTGAACTAAAGAGTTCGTTCCACTTCTTTGAAGAAAAATGTCACTAAAATCACAAAAAAAGAGAATATTATTATTTGCAATGCAGTTCCTCCAAGCGCTGCGCAACAACCAGAGCAGAAATGTGACATCCATTTATTCGGAGGTAAGACTTTAATTCCGATTGTTTTGCACAGGGCCAAAGACCGATATTTCGGTTTAATTGAAGTTTCTTGTCACTGAACGGACTTTTTTAAATGTTGTGTGAAGACTTTATATTTGAGTCAGATTGCGAATTGCACATTGTTGTTGCCATTTTCAATACCTCTCATTGTGGGCGAGGTTACAATTAGCGCAATGTCCATTAGCATCCGTAAATAACATTGTCCATTATTTTAAATATTGCTGGGAGGTTACAACACACACACAAAACAAAAAACAAAAAGAAACAAAAAATTGCATTTATATCCGCTCCTCGATTGTAGATACCCCTTACACAGCTGTGTGCAATGAATGAGTGCTGGCTGGTAATTAATTGCACTCCTTGGAGGGAAATGCCATAGGAAGTAGTCTTTAAAAAGTGAATGTTTTTCGTTAAGAGACAAAAGTTACTTTAGAAAAAAAGTAATAGTGGGGCTTGTGTTGTTGAACAAAATAAGTACAATGAACATACGTTATCAGATTTGCGCAATGCAGCGTCACACCACCTCTTGATTATAACACAATATACTATACATCGTCCCGAACCGTGACCAGAGTCGCGAGACGAGCAGAGCACGCCGCCGACGCCCGCTCAGTACAACCGTCCACCCGCTACTACTGTCGACCGACTACTACCTCTCCCGACTCGCGCTACAATATATATAACAACTGTTCCTGGCGACCCGGTGCGTGCCACTACTGTCGTCTGGCGCGGTCCAAGCGCCGACTAGCAGCGATAAAGAACTCTCTGGTCAGACAGAGATGCTGTCATGCCTCGCCATCGCTCTGGTAATGAATACATACGTGTTGCAGCGTGCGTACCACCGGAACACGCAGTGGCGGAGCCAAAGACTGTGTTGTCGAGGTCGAGTGCGAGTGGGAAGAGAGGCAGCGTCGGCACGGAGATGCAAGCGAGCGCGAGACGCACGGGGGCTGCGGCGTGGCGCGTTTGCGGTCGGCGCCTTTGGTGGCAACGGCCGGGACAAGCAGCGGTGTATGGTGTGGTGCGGGGCGGACAGGGGCGGCGGTGGACGGGGAGGAGGCGGCGCGACGACGGCATGGGGGCGAAAACGGGACGGGGGACGGCGGATGTTGAGAGGCGTCACGCGCGGACAGGACACAGACACAGAGACACACAGAGTGGAAAGGGAGGGTGCGCGGTAGTAGTTGGGAATGTGCGTACCGTGCGGGATGGGAGTGGGCGAGGAACACGGTCGTGGCCCCTGTTTTGGGTGCGTGTGATGACGTCGGTGTGTTGTGGGAAGGGAAGGTGCTGTGGCGGCGGCGCGTAATGGGCGTAGGCCGAAAAGAGAAAGGAACGTGGGCAGTGTGTTGGCAAGCGTCGGTTCGACTGCGACGTTGATGGGCAGGGCAGGGCAAGGTTAATGGTGGTAGGAGTAGGCGTGTGGGCGCAAAAAATCTGCCGCTGCAGGCGGTGCCGTAACCGCCATGGCGGGAAGGAGAGAGGGCCAAAGAAAGAAAGAAAGAAGAAAAAAAAGGAGGGGGGGGGGGGCGAAAGTGGAGAGGCGGTGGTGTGAGAAGGGCGGGGGCGGAAGGAAGGCAGGAAGGACAAGAGGCGAGGCGACGGCTTGCTTTGTGTATCGGTCGGTCTCTGGCTATGCTTCGTTTTCTGCAGCAGGGTCGGTGCGCGGCGTGGCTCGCGGCAGTGGGAACGCCTGGTGGCTGGACGGCCAGCAATGCGGTTGGATGGGCGGCCACAGCACCGCACCTGTGCCCGAGGAGGAGACGCTGGCGGCGGGCCCTGAGGTGAGGCCGGCTCGGCTGGGGCTGTGGATGTGTAGGTGTGCGCCGCTGCTGCAACAACGAGTAAAACGCGAGAAGAAGGGATGGCGGTAGAGAGGAAAAAAAAAAAAAAGGTCGTGTTGTGTTGATGCGCAGGCAGACGCGTACAGAGGGACGAGCCCGGTCTGCAGCAGGGTGTGGCCGTGCCGAGTGCAGAGCAGCGGCGGCTCGGTTCGGTTCGGCCCGGCCCGGCGGGCCGCGCTGTTGTCGCGGACGTGAGCGCCCCCTGGCGGGTGGCCGGAGGCGGCGCGGCGTGTTGGACGTGTGGCTGGTGGCAGTGCACAATTTGCGAGTGGCTGGCGGTGTGGTGTGGCGGTTGGCGCGTCGGGCGGCGGAGAGGTATGTGTTGCGGGCGCCCTTTGCTGCGCTGCGTCGTTGCGTGTGCCGTACAGGGCGGGCGCTTGTCGACTGTGTGGGCGGTGTGGCGAATTGGCGTGAAACGGCTGCCGAGAGGTGTGTGGTAGCGAGCCGGTCGGTGGTGTCAGTGCGAAGGGGAATGTGCGTGCGTTTGGCGGTTTCGGTGTGCTTTTTGCGGCGTGAGAGTGGGAATTAGTGGGGCCGGCTGTTGTGTTGGTTCCTTGTGTCTTGTGTCGCGTAGCTTGATGGCAACGTGGAAGGACGCCGGTTTCGTTTCGAGCCTTGCGTGTGGTTGTCGACGTTGACTGGTTGGCGTGTGCCGATGCACGTGCATGTGTGGGTCGCGAGTGCGTTTTTGGCTGGCTGTGTGTGTGTGTGTGTGTGTGTTTTGGGGGGGAAGGGGGAGGCGGTGGTGAAAGTGCAGTCGTTGCCACGGGCGTCGTCGGGTGGGGCTGGGGCTGTGCGTCGTGGCGGAAAGGTGGTAGGTTGCGGGAAGCGAGCCCGTCGTTGACGGTGTCGCGTGAGTTGTGAATCGAGTGGGGCGCGGGGCGCGGGACAGGAGCAGCGTGCCGCTGCGTCGTGGTCGTCAGCAGAGGCTGTGCGTGTGCTTGTCCTTTTTGTGGGCGGTTCGTGCGAGGCGTTTTTGTTTTGTGTTGCCCTAGTTGTTAGTTTATTTTGTTTGTGTTTGTTATTTTGAGACGACGACTGGTTGGTGGCGTGCGCGCGAAGTGGCGGTGTGCGCTTCCCGTGTCGTTTGTGTTGTTTGGTTTTTTTGTTTTTGTGTGTTTTTTTTTTTTTTTTTTTTTGCACTGGGCCCCGGTGGGTGGGTGCGTGTGTGTCGATTGCCGGCTGGCGAGAGGTGCGCCATCGGCGGGGTGGGTCGCCGGCACAAGTAGAGGCGGCGGCGTTGTTGCTGTTGTTGTGTGGTGTTTGTTTTGTTCGGCTGTGTCGGCGAGCTGTGTTGCGGTGCGTGTGAATGGTGGTGCAAAAGTGCTGGCGTTGGGGCTGCGACTGCGACGGCGGCGAGCCGCGGGCGCGCCATTGATAGTGATGTTGTGAACAGCGGCTGTGTACGGTAGT
This sequence comes from Schistocerca americana, assembly GCF_021461395.2. Classification (NCBI taxonomy): domain Eukaryota; kingdom Metazoa; phylum Arthropoda; class Insecta; order Orthoptera; family Acrididae; genus Schistocerca; species Schistocerca americana. The sequence continues at coordinate 42,217 of NW_025726373.1, forward strand.
GGTGTTGTTGTAGCACGACGTGCATCCGGGCCGGCGCGGAAAGCGCAGTTGCGGGCGGTTGCCCTTCGGTGCCAGCCATGTCGCGTGAGCGGCGGGTTGCTCTGGTGTCGACACGTGGTGCTCTGGGTTGTTGTGTGGTGCCCTTTGGCCGGTGGGGGTGGTTCGCGTGTGTCTCGTTCGCGCTCGGTGTCTGGTCGTGGTCGTGGTCGTGCTGCTCCCCCGTCTGTCGGCGGTTTCCGACGTCGTCTGTACGTTTTTGTTCGTTTGCGGCGTGCCTGCCGACGTCGTCCCGTCGCGACCTTTCAACCGAAAGTGTGGCGCCCGAAGGTGAACGAACGTAACCCTGACCTCGGCGCTTTACGCTGAGCCGAGCGAACCGAACCGAACCTAACGTGTGGTGTGGCGAGGTGAGCTCAGCCTGTGAGCCCCTAACGTCTACGTAAGGTAAGCTGTCCGGCTCACGCCTCACGTTTGAACGCTTTTGTAACCTACGTTTGACGCTTCTTAACCTAGCACTGACCCCTTAACCTAACGTGTAACCTAACCTAACCTAACCTAACCTAACCTAACCTCTGACGCCTGACGTGTTTGAATGCTTAACCTAAGTTTGACGCTTAACCTAACCCAAGTCCCCTTAACCTAACCCACGTCCACCTAACCTAACCTAACGTAGACGTGTAAACGTAATGTGTAACGCGTAACGTGTAAGGTCGGCTGTCGTGTGTGCTTGACGGCAGATTGGGTTGGTCTGTAGATTCGGATTGCGGTTTGCCTCGGTCGAGGGGTTGGGTCGGAAGCGGCGAGGGGCGGCGGCGCCTGTTGCGCAGGCGGCGTCCGTTTGCGGCGGGCAATTGTTGAGAAACGGCTGTGAATGTTGGCGGGCGAGAGGAGGAGGACGGCGCGCGATGTGGCCCGACGGCTGCGGGCCGATCGGGAAACGGCGGGAGGGCGACGGAAGGCGATGGGGCGGCGGAGGCGCGTTTGCACGGCCGTCATCGCCGCACGCCTCGGCTTGTGTGGCTGTGGCGCCGGCCGCGCTGGCCGGGCTGCCGCGGCGACGGTGTGGGAGTTTTGCCGAAGGTTTGGCCATTGTGGCGGGTCGTCGGCTGGGGCTGTGGGGGCGGCATTTGGGCGGGGGCGGCGATTCTCGGCGGGCCGACCCAGGCTGTAGCGCGCGGTAGCTGCAGTTTGGCCGTGGTTTGCGGCGCTGCCGTGGCGACTGGTTGGCGACTGTGGTGTGGCTGTGTGTAGCCCCATCCTCGGTGGTTTGAAAGGCGCGGGCGGTTGTGGCGCAGGTTTGGGGCTGCTCCGCACAGGCTGTCGGACGTTGGGCGGTAGCAAGCGCGGGAGGCGCGGCGCGGCGGCGCGCAGAGTGGCGGCCGCTCTCTCGGCCGTCCGCGCCCGCCCGCGACACTGGCTGGGCCTTGTGATTCTCTGCTCTTGTGCTTGCGTGCCTGCCGTCCCGCTCGCTCTCGCTGTGTGTTACGCGCGTCGTCGAAATGGCAGATCAGGCGGCTACGAACGAGACTGCTGCGGCACCCGCCGCCACCGGCACTACGAAGAAGGCCAAGTCTGCGTCGTCTGCGAAGAAGCCGCGCGCCAAGCCTGCGCACCCGCGCACCTCTGAGATGGTGACGGCCGCCATCAAGAGTCTGAAGGAGCGCGGCGGGTCGTCGCTGCAGGCGATCAAGAAGTACATAGCCGCGCACTACAAGCTGGACGCGGAGAAGCTGGCGCCGTTTATCAAGAAGTACCTCAAGTCGGCCGTCGTGGCGGGCGAGCTGGTGCAGACGAAGGGGAAGGGCGCGTCCGGCTCGTTCAAGCTTGCCGGCGCCGGCGGCGGGGGGGCGGCCGAGGGCGGCAAGGCTCGTGCTGGCGGTGCCAAGAAGAAGCGCGCCGCTCCGGCCAGCAAGGAGAAGAAGGGCGCCCGTGCGGCCGGCGCAAAGAAGGCTGGTGGCGTGAAGGCGGCGACCGGTCGGAAGGCGGGCGCCGCCAAGAAGGCGTCTGCGGCGTCGGCCGCTCCCGCGGGTGCGAAGAAGGCGGCTGCGGCCAAGCCGGCCAAGGCCAAGTCGCCGTCGAAGGCGAAGAAGGCCGCCAAGGTTCCGACGAAGAAGCCGAAGGCGCCGCGCCCGAAGAAGGCGACGACGCCGTCTAAGGCGAAGGCTTCGCCCAAGAAGAAGAAGTAGAGTAGAGGAGAAAGAGATGGGAAAGGAAGGGTTTGGCGCTTGACTCCGTCGTCCCCACCCCCCGTCGTCGTCTAGTGGCGCGCAAGAGACGCGCGGCCCAAAACGGCCCTTCTCAGGGCCATCAAAGCACGTCGGGGAAGGTTTTGATTGTCGTGTTGCGTTTGGTGTGGGTGTCTGTCTGGCGTTTCTGTATGCCCGTGGGGATGCTGTTTGCGTGCCGTGGTGGTTGGATTGCGGGGGTCGGTGGCGGGTGTGGGCGGCGGTAGCGGTAAGCGGTGTTGTTGTTGTTGTTGTTGTCGTGGTTGATTGTCGCCGTGTTTGTTTTGTGGCGGCGGCCGACGGTTGGTTTTCTGTCACGTTGTTTTGTTTGAATACGTTGGTTGGCTTGCCTGCGTTCGTTCTTCTCGGATGTCTGTCTTGTCGAGTCGTGTCTGGTCTTTGTTTTGTTCCTTTGTGTGTGTGTGTGTTATGTTTTGCAACGGGGGGGCACGTTGAGATGCGGAAGGAGTCGGCGGGGATTTCGGTGGCGTGTAGAGCGAGCGAGCGCGCCTGCCTGGCCGTTGGCCGTCGGAGTGGAGTGCGGGTTTTTTTTGTTTTCGAAACGAAAGCGGCGGCCGGCCAGCCACCCGTGCGGTGTGACGTCGGCCGTTGGGTATTGTGCGCTTTGAGCGCCGGGGAGGGATGATGTGTGATTGTTGCGCGCTGCTAGCAGGCAGGCAGAGTGAGCGGGTGTGGCGGACGGACGGGAAGTGGTGGTTTTTGTTTTTGGGTTGCGGGGCGAGAGGCAGGCGACCGACAAAGTTTGCTCGCGACGGAGAGATGTTAGTGGCCCTGAAAAGGGCCGTTTTTGTTTGTGCGGTGCGGTGCCGCGGCGCGGTTTAGGCGCGCTCGCCGCGGATGCGGCGCGCGAGCTGGATGTCCTTGGGCATGATGGTGACGCGCTTGGCGTGGATTGCGCACAGGTTGGTGTCTTCGAAGAGGCCGACGAGGTAGGCCTCGCTGGCCTCCTGCAGGGCCATGACTGCGGAGCTCTGGAAGCGCAGGTCGGTCTTGAAGTCCTGGGCGATCTCGCGCACTAGGCGCTGGAATGGCAGCTTGCGGATGAGCAGCTCTGTGCTCTTCTGGTAGCGCCTGATTTCTCGCAGGGCGACGGTGCCCGGCCTGTAGCGGTGGGGCTTCTTGACGCCTCCGGTGGCGGGCGCGCTCTTCCTCGCCGCCTTGGTGGCGAGCTGTTTGCGCGGCGCCTTTCCGCCGGTGGACTTGCGGGCCGTTTGCTTTGTGCGGGCCATGGCGGTAGCGGTAGCGGTAGCGGAGCGGCGTGCGTGGAGGTTAGGTGCGGCGCGGCGTCCGGTGCTGCCTTGACAACGGGCCCGCGCGCCTCCGTGCTGCGCTTATATGCCCTCGGTTGCGCGTGGTGGGGGGAGGGCGGGCCAGAGTCTATATAGGGGGGCGGCGGGCGCGCTGGGCGCAGACCGTAGCCGACTCGCCAGCCGCTGCAGCTGCTGTTTGTGCACGTTTTGCTTTGCCCGAGGAAGGAAGGATGACAGGCCGCGGCAAGGGAGGAAAGGGGCTCGGCAAGGGTGGCGCCAAGCGGCACCGCAAGGTGTTGCGCGACAACATCCAGGGCATCACGAAGCCCGCCATCCGCCGCCTGGCTCGCAGGGGCGGCGTGAAGCGCATCTCTGGTCTGATCTACGAGGAGACCCGCGGGGTGCTGAAGGTGTTCCTGGAGAACGTGATCCGCGACGCGGTGACGTACACTGAGCACGCCAAGCGCAAGACTGTGACGGCCATGGACGTGGTGTACGCCCTGAAGAGGCAGGGGCGCACCCTGTACGGTTTCGGCGGTTAGGCTGCGTCGCAGCGGGCGCTGGCCTTCCCGCGGCCGTGCTTGTGGGTGGGAGAGACTAGAAAACGGCCCTTTTCAGGGCCACCACACTGTTCGGAAGTTGAAAAGTGCGAAAGAGTCTGTGTTGTTGCTGCGTGTGTGCGCGCTGTGTTGTTTGTTTGTTTGTTTCTTTCTTTCCGTTTGAGCGACGTGATGTGACTGGGAGGGGAGAAGGAAAGGAAACGTGTCATGTGGCTGGCTGTGTGTGGAGCTGCTTCGTTTGTGTCTTTGTATCGATCGCGACGGAGATGGCGGGCGGGCTGTGTGTTGTTGTGCGAGAGGCGGTGATTATTTGCTTGCGTGGTTTGTCTCTGTGTGTTTGTTTGCGGCGGCGTTGGGGTTTCCGAGGCAAGGCGTGTGGGCATAGGCGGCCGGATCAGCTGTTTCGTTCGTGTCGACGGCCGTTGCGCGCGGGAGTGGAGGGCGGTGTGTCGACACGCCTCCCTTTAACAATGGTCATTATTGCTGCCGTTGTCGGTTTGGAAGGCGACTGCGACGGTGCAAAATGTGTGCGTGTGTGTGTGTGTTGGGCCACACGGGCTGTGTGGACGACAAGATGGCGGACGTGCGCCGGCGGCGGCTGTGCTGTGACAGTGCAAAGTTAAAACAAAACAAGGTGCGGCGAGGACGACTGAAATTTTGCTTTGGACGTAGGTTTGTGTGGTGGCCCTGAAAAGGGCCGATTGTTGTGGGCCGAGCCGGCAAAGCGCGTTGCGTGCAGGGGAGCACGCGGCGCTGCGATTGCCTGGCCTCCTTTAGGCCTTCTTCTCGGTCTTCTTTGGCAGCAGGACGGCCTGGATGTTGGGCAGGACACCACCCTGTGCGATGGTGACGCCCGACAGGAGCTTGTTGAGCTCCTCGTCGTTGCGGATGGCAAGCTGCAGGTGGCGCGGGATGATGCGCGTCTTCTTGTTGTCGCGGGCCGCGTTTCCGGCCAGCTCGAGCACCTCAGCCGCGAGGTACTCCATGACGGCGGCGAGGTAGACGGGCGCCCCGGCGCCGACGCGCTCTGCGTAGTTTCCCTTGCGCAGGAGGCGGTGGATTCTGCCGACCGGGAACTGGAGCCCAGCCCTGCTTGAGCGGGACTTTGACTTGCCCTTGACTTTGCCTCCCTTTCCGCGTCCGGACATGGCGATGGGCTAGCGACGGTGCACACGAAACGGAAACGAAAACGACCGGTGCGAGCGGCAGCGAGTCGAGCAGCGGAGTGCGTGCCGGCGCAGCCGGGGTGGGGGTGCTTTATGGGCTCGGGTGCGGCGGCCGGTTGCGCGCGCGCCCCATTGGTCGGCGGCCGCAACAGGGCGAGCTGGTAAAGGTGCGGCGGCGGCTGGCGGCGGGTGCCACTGTGTGGGGAGACGCTGACTAGAGCGGAGCGCTTGCTACTGGTGTTGCTGCTGCCGTACGTTGGTTGGAGATGCCGCCCAAGACTAGCGGGAAGGCCGCCAAGAAGGCTGGCAAGGCGCAGAAGAACATTTCGAAGGGCGACAAGAAGAAGAAGCGCAAGAGGAAGGAGAGCTATGCCATCTACATCTACAAGGTGCTGAAGCAGGTGCACCCTGACACGGGCATCTCGTCGAAGGCGATGAGCATCATGAACAGCTTCGTGAACGACATTTTCGAGCGCATTGCGGCCGAGGCTTCTCGCCTGGCGCACTACAACAAGCGCTCGACCATCACGTCCCGCGAGATCCAGACCGCTGTGCGGCTGTTGCTGCCTGGCGAGCTGGCCAAGCACGCCGTGAGCGAGGGCACGAAGGCGGTGACCAAGTACACGAGCTCCAAGTAAGGAGGTGGCTCTGGAATGGAAGGAAGGATGGAGAAGGCTCCTCCGTTGCGAGAGCGGCGAAACGGCCCTTTTCAGGGCCACCAACTTGCCTTTTGCGGGAAGGGCGGAATTGTTGTTGTTGTTGTTGTTTGTGTGGACGGCTGTGATGTATGTGTGCATTTTGATTGTGGGTGGGGGGGCGCGTCAAAGCGTGTTGCGCGGGGTACGGCCACGAGGTTGGTCGCCGTGGCGTGGAATGGTGGCACGCCTCGTTGGCGTGGTTTTTGACCCATTGGTGTTGTTGGGGTGTGTGTGTGTTTGTGTGTTACCCGTCTGCGAGGGGGGACAGTGCGATCGGCGACTTTTGTGTCACCGTAACGACGGCCGTTTGCGGGTTTGTTTTTTTGCACATCATACATGGCGAGGGTGAAATGTGAAATGTTTTTGTTTGGTTTGTTTTTGCCGCCCACTATTCCCTTTGCTGTACGCCGAGTTTGACAATGGTGCGACGTAACTGCAGCGTGGAGGTGTGTGAGTGACGTTGAAATGAACGTGCCATTAAGACGCATTGTTGTTGTATTGTACTGTACGTGTACGGCGACACGCACGATGATGTACCATTCGACTCTGATGTTTGATAGCCGTGTCTGACTGATTGCGTACGACGCACGCACACCGATGTCGTCATTCAAGATGCACGCTAGACGGCGGCGGCGGCGGCGGCGCCGGTCGTTTGTTTGGCGAATGTCTGTACACGTGTTTGTCTGTGTCCATCCGGTATGTATTTGTTTGTTTGTTTGAAAGTGTTTTGTGTGTCGGTGACGTGGTCCGATCCGTCGCCCCCTGAGTAACTGTCGATCGGCGCGATAGACCGGCGTCACGCAACTGAACCGAAGTCTTGGGCACACCCGTCATACTGTTGTACACCGTCGCGCTGAGAACGGTAACGAAAGGTTGACTCTGATCGGTCGAATGTCTGGGCAGAACGTGAGGAATGAGGCAAGAGTGCAAGGAGGGGGGGGCAAAAGAGAGAGGAAGGGAAAAAGGGGAGAAACGCATTCGTAGAGCAACGGAACGTTCCCGTGTCGGAGGCGTATTGGAGCCGCACTGAAATGCGTTTAACGGCGGCGCGGCTGCAAGTGTCTGCCGTGGTGAACGTTACCTTTGACGGCTGCATTGGGCTTTGCCTTTGCTTTCGCTTTCGCTTTCGCTTTCCCGGATGTACGTAACGTTTGTTGATATGGTTCTGAGGAAGAGTGTATGACAGTGCCGTGCCGTCCATGTTCGTGTGCCCTCCCATTGTGTGTATGCTATTGTCTGTGTACTTGAATGATGTATGTAGGTGTTAGTGGACATGTTTTACCAGTGGGGGGAAATGGATCGTCGATAGTTGCCGTCACTCTGTCACGGTCGAGATGACGCACCCTCCGTACAGAAAGGTGTCGAGAAAGTGAGTGTGTGTGTGTGTGTGTGTGTGTGTGTGTGCGTGCGTGCGTCCGTGAATTGGCAGTGTTTGGAGGTGGGCGTGCCCTGCATGTGGCCCGGAAAAGGCTGTTCGTTAGGCGGTAGTGTTGTGTGGACAGGGGAGGGGCATGCGTAACGCTGCTGGCATGGCATTTCGGGAGATGGGAGGGGGCAAACGAGGAAACGAGGAGCGGCGGCCAAAGACGGGACGGGGAGGGGCGCGGTGTGGGTGGCTTGCGCCTGTGCTCGGCGTTGTGGTTTGTGCAAAAGAGGAGGAGAAAAACAATGTGAGTTGCCAGGGAGGGGAGCGGTGTTGTGTTGTGGTTGTCGTGGTGTAGCCGCAGACGCGGCTGTCAGTGAACGTGGCGAGACGGACGGATGCGCGGAGGGGCGGGGGCGGGGGCGGCGCATTTCGCCGGTGCCGTGCCGTGCCGTGCCGTGCCTGAAAGCCGCGTGGTCGCTGTGTTGTTGGTGGCGTGGGGGCGAGGAGAGTACCGTACGGGTGTGCTTGTGCGCCGGAAATGGCACACTGCGCCCGCCCGTCTTGGAGGCTGATGGCTGTGGTGTGGAAATGGGGCGCGGTGATGTTGAAGCACAGAAAAGAAACCAAGAAAACGGAAGGCGTGATGCGGCGGTGGTGGTGAGAGCGGGAAAAACAAAACAAAAGAAAAAAAACAACAAAAAAAAAGAAGGAAAAACAACAAGAAACAAAAAAGAAAACAAAAAGTCTATCAATATTAAAATGTAAATGGAAATGGAAATGGACCCAGGTATAACCTCCCTGCACAAATAGCAGAGAGTCCGATGATAATAAAAATGTGCCAGAATGTTAACGTCCCTACAAAACAAACCCAACGATAATATTAATGAAAGAGTGAACCGTATGTAACATTGCAACAGACATAATGAAACCTGATAAATTGTATAAGGGCAGCAGCCGTTGACCTTTGGCCCTGTATTCAGAATAAAAAGAGCCAAAGATCGTTACCCCAATGAAAAAGACACTGAAACACGTATGTAACATAGTAGCGATGGCGAGACATTGTAGCATCTGTGACCAGAGAGTTTGCGCTGGACTGCGCGAGTGTTGCGAGCGGTTCTCAGTCAGTCAGTCAGTCTGTGTAGTTGAGGGCTGTACTCTGTCAGTAGTCGTCGCGTGCAGTACGCTAATAGTCGTCATGCAGAGCGGTCGGTCAGTAGTAGCAGCCGAGTGCGGTTGTGTGATGTAGGCGGTCGGCAACACTGGTCAAGATGGTGAATAAGGTATACTGTTAATTAATATAATCATTAGATAATGAGAAATTGTATTTATTGTAATTATGCTCCAACAAGTTCCCCAATAATAATTTTTATTTCAAAAGCATTTTTCAAACATTTAATCTTTTATTGAACTAAAGAGTTCGTTCCACTTCTTTGAAGAAAAATGTCACTAAAATCACAAAAAAAGAGAATATTATTATTTGCAATGCAGTTCCTCCAAGCGCTGCGCAACAACCAGAGCAGAAATGTGACATCCATTTATTCGGAGGTAAGACTTTAATTCCGATTGTTTTGCACAGGGCCAAAGACCGATATTTCGGTTTAATTGAAGTTTCTTGTCACTGAACGGACTTTTTTAAATGTTGTGTGAAGACTTTATATTTGAGTCAGATTGCGAATTGCACATTGTTGTTGCCATTTTCAATACCTCTCATTGTGGGCGAGGTTACAATTAGCGCAATGTCCATTAGCATCCGTAAATAACATTGTCCATTATTTTAAATATTGCTGGGAGGTTACAACACACACACAAAACAAAAAACAAAAAGAAACAAAAAATTGCATTTATATCCGCTCCTCGATTGTAGATACCCCTTACACAGCTGTGTGCAATGAATGAGTGCTGGCTGGTAATTAATTGCACTCCTTGGAGGGAAATGCCATAGGAAGTAGTCTTTAAAAAGTGAATGTTTTTCGTTAAGAGACAAAAGTTACTTTAGAAAAAAAGTAATAGTGGGGCTTGTGTTGTTGAACAAAATAAGTACAATGAACATACGTTATCAGATTTGCGCAATGCAGCGTCACACCACCTCTTGATTATAACACAATATACTATACATCGTCCCGAACCGTGACCAGAGTCGCGAGACGAGCAGAGCACGCCGCCGACGCCCGCTCAGTACAACCGTCCACCCGCTACTACTGTCGACCGACTACTACCTCTCCCGACTCGCGCTACAATATATATAACAACAGTTCCTGGCGACCCGGTGCGTGCCACTACTGTCGTCTGGCGCGGTCCAAGCGCCGACTAGCAGCGATAAAGAACTCTCTGGTCAGACAGAGATGCTGTCATGCCTCGCCATCGCTCTGGTAATGAATACATACGTGTTGCAGCGTGCGTACCACCGGAACACGCAGTGGCGGAGCCAAAGACTGTGTTGTCGAGGTCGAGTGCGAGTGGGAAGAGAGGCAGCGTCGGCACGGAGATGCAAGCGAGCGCGAGACGCACGGGGGCTGCGGCGTGGCGCGTTTGCGGTCGGCGCCTTTGGTGGCAACGGCCGGGACAAGCAGCGGTGTATGGTGTGGTGCGGGGCGGACAGGGGCGGCGGTGGACGGGGAGGAGGCGGCGCGACGACGGCATGGGGGCGAAAACGGGACGGGGGACGGCGGATGTTGAGAGGCGTCACGCGCGGACAGGACACAGACACAGAGACACACAGAGTGGAAAGGGAGGGTGCGCGGTAGTAGTTGGGAATGTGCGTACCGTGCGGGATGGGAGTGGGCGAGGAACACGGTCGTGGCCCCTGTTTTGGGTGCGTGTGATGACGTCGGTGTGTTGTGGGAAGGGAAGGTGCTGTGGCGGCGGCGCGTAATGGGCGTAGGCCGAAAAGAGAAAGGAACGTGGGCAGTGTGTTGGCAAGCGTCGGTTCGACTGCGACGTTGATGGGCAGGGCAGGGCAAGGTTAATGGTGGTAGGAGTAGGCGTGTGGGCGCAAAAAATCTGCCGCTGCAGGCGGTGCCGTAACCGCCATGGCGGGAAGGAGAGAGGGCCAAAGAAAGAAAGAAAGAAGAAAAAAAAGGAGGGGGGGGGGGGCGAAAGTGGAGAGGCGGTGGTGTGAGAAGGGCGGGGGCGGAAGGAAGGCAGGAAGGACAAGAGGCGAGGCGACGGCTTGCTTTGTGTATCGGTCGGTCTCTGGCTATGCTTCGTTTTCTGCAGCAGGGTCGGTGCGCGGCGTGGCTCGCGGCAGTGGGAACGCCTGGTGGCTGGACGGCCAGCAATGCGGTTGGATGGGCGGCCACAGCACCGCACCTGTGCCCGAGGAGGAGACGCTGGCGGCGGGCCCTGAGGTGAGGCCGGCTCGGCTGGGGCTGTGGATGTGTAGGTGTGCGCCGCTGCTGCAACAACGAGTAAAACGCGAGAAGAAGGGATGGCGGTAGAGAGGAAAAAAAAAAAAAAGGTCGTGTTGTGTTGATGCGCAGGCAGACGCGTACAGAGGGACGAGCCCGGTCTGCAGCAGGGTGTGGCCGTGCCGAGTGCAGAGCAGCGGCGGCTCGGTTCGGTTCGGCCCGGCCCGGCGGGCCGCGCTGTTGTCGCGGACGTGAGCGCCCCCTGGCGGGTGGCCGGAGGCGGCGCGGCGTGTTGGACGTGTGGCTGGTGGCAGTGCACAATTTGCGAGTGGCTGGCGGTGTGGTGTGGCGGTTGGCGCGTCGGGCGGCGGAGAGGTATGTGTTGCGGGCGCCCTTTGCTGCGCTGCGTCGTTGCGTGTGCCGTACAGGGCGGGCGCTTGTCGACTGTGTGGGCGGTGTGGCGAATTGGCGTGAAACGGCTGCCGAGAGGTGTGTGGTAGCGAGCCGGTCGGTGGTGTCAGTGCGAAGGGGAATGTGCGTGCGTTTGGCGGTTTCGGTGTGCTTTTTGCGGCGTGAGAGTGGGAATTAGTGGGGCCGGCTGTTGTGTTGGTTCCTTGTGTCTTGTGTCGCGTAGCTTGATGGCAACGTGGAAGGACGCCGGTTTCGTTTCGAGCCTTGCGTGTGGTTGTCGACGTTGACTGGTTGGCGTGTGCCGATGCACGTGCATGTGTGGGTCGCGAGTGCGTTTTTGGCTGGCTGTGTGTGTGTGTGTGTGTGTGTTTTGGGGGGGAAGGGGGAGGCGGTGGTGAAAGTGCAGTCGTTGCCACGGGCGTCGTCGGGTGGGGCTGGGGCTGTGCGTCGTGGCGGAAAGGTGGTAGGTTGCGGGAAGCGAGCCCGTCGTTGACGGTGTCGCGTGAGTTGTGAATCGAGTGGGGCGCGGGGCGCGGGACAGGAGCAGCGTGCCGCTGCGTCGTGGTCGTCAGCAGAGGCTGTGCGTGTGCTTGTCCTTTTTGTGGGCGGTTCGTGCGAGGCGTTTTTGTTTTGTGTTGCCCTAGTTGTTAGTTTATTTTGTTTGTGTTTGTTATTTTGAGACGACGACTGGTTGGTGGCGTGCGCGCGAAGTGGCGGTGTGCGCTTCCCGTGTCGTTTGTGTTGTTTGGTTTTTTTGTTTTTGTGTGTTTTTTTTTTTTTTTTTTTTGCACTGGGCCCCGGTGGGTGGGTGCGTGTGTGTCGATTGCCGGCTGGCGAGAGGTGCGCCATCGGCGGGGTGGGTCGCCGGCACAAGTAGAGGCGGCGGCGTTGTTGCTGTTGTTGTGTGGTGTTTGTTTTGTTCGGCTGTGTCGGCGAGCTGTGTTGCGGTGCGTGTGAATGGTGGTGCAAAAGTGCTGGCGTTGGGGCTGCGACTGCGACGGCGGCGAGCCGCGGGCGCGCCATTGATAGTGATGTTGTGAACAGCGGCTGTGTACGGTAGTGGTGTTGTTGTAGCACGACGTGCATCCGGGCCGGCGCGGAAAGCGCAGTTGCGGGCGGTTGCCCTTCGGTGCCAGCCATGTCGCGTGAGCGGCGGGTTGCTCTGGTGTCGACACGTGGTGCTCTGGGTTGTTGTGTGGTGCCCTTTGGCCGGTGGGGGTGGTTCGCGTGTGTCTCGTTCGCGCTCGGTGTCTGGTCGTGGTCGTGGTCGTGCTGCTCCCCCGTCTGTCGGCGGTTTCCGACGTCGTCTGTACGTTTTTGTTCGTTTGCGGCGTGCCTGCCGACGTCGTCCCGTCGCGACCTTTCAACCGAAAGTGTGGCGCCCGAAGGTGAACGAACGTAACCCTGACCTCGGCGCTTTACGCTGAGCCGAGCGAACCGAACCGAACCTAACGTGTGGTGTGGCGAGGTGAGCTCAGCCTGTGAGCCCCTAACGTCTACGTAAGGTAAGCTGTCCGGCTCACGCCTCACGTTTGAACGCTTTTGTAACCTACGTTTGACGCTTCTTAACCTAGCACTGACCCCTTAACCTAACGTGTAACCTAACCTAACCTAACCTAACCTAACCTAACCTCTGACGCCTGACGTGTTTGAATGCTTAACCTAAGTTTGACGCTTAACCTAACCCAAGTCCCCTTAACCTAACCCACGTCCACCTAACCTAACCTAACGTAGACGTGTAAACGTAATGTGTAACGCGTAACGTGTAAGGTCGGCTGTCGTGTGTGCTTGACGGCAGATTGGGTTGGTCTGTAGATTCGGATTGCGGTTTGCCTCGGTCGAGGGGTTGGGTCGGAAGCGGCGAGGGGCGGCGGCGCCTGTTGCGCAGGCGGCGTCCGTTTGCGGCGGGCAATTGTTGAGAAACGGCTGTGAATGTTGGCGGGCGAGAGGAGGAGGACGGCGCGCGATGTGGCCCGACGGCTGCGGGCCGATCGGGAAACGGCGGGAGGGCGACGGAAGGCGATGGGGCGGCGGAGGCGCGTTTGCACGGCCGTCATCGCCGCACGCCTCGGCTTGTGTGGCTGTGGCGCCGGCCGCGCTGGCCGGGCTGCCGCGGCGACGGTGTGGGAGTTTTGCCGAAGGTTTGGCCATTGTGGCGGGTCGTCGGCTGGGGCTGTGGGGGCGGCATTTGGGCGGGGGCGGCGATTCTCGGCGGGCCGACCCAGGCTGTAGCGCGCGGTAGCTGCAGTTTGGCCGTGGTTTGCGGCGCTGCCGTGGCGACTGGTTGGCGACTGTGGTGTGGCTGTGTGTAGCCCCATCCTCGGTGGTTTGAAAGGCGCGGGCGGTTGTGGCGCAGGTTTGGGGCTGCTCCGCACAGGCTGTCGGACGTTGGGCGGTAGCAAGCGCGGGAGGCGCGGCGCGGCGGCGCGCAGAGTGGCGGCCGCTCTCTCGGCCGTCCGCGCCCGCCCGCGACACTGGCTGGGCCTTGTGATTCTCTGCTCTTGTGCTTGCGTGCCTGCCGTCCCGCTCGCTCTCGCTGTGTGTTACGCGCGTCGTCGAAATGGCAGATCAGGCGGCTACGAACGAGACTGCTGCGGCACCCGCCGCCACCGGCACTACGAAGAAGGCCAAGTCTGCGTCGTCTGCGAAGAAGCCGCGCGCCAAGCCTGCGCACCCGCGCACCTCTGAGATGGTGACGGCCGCCATCAAGAGTCTGAAGGAGCGCGGCGGGTCGTCGCTGCAGGCGATCAAGAAGTACATAGCCGCGCACTACAAGCTGGACGCGGAGAAGCTGGCGCCGTTTATCAAGAAGTACCTCAAGTCGGCCGTCGTGGCGGGCGAGCTGGTGCAGACGAAGGGGAAGGGCGCGTCCGGCTCGTTCAAGCTTGCCGGCGCCGGCGGCGGGGGGGCGGCCGAGGGCGGCAAGGCTCGTGCTGGCGGTGCCAAGAAGAAGCGCGCCGCTCCGGCCAGCAAGGAGAAGAAGGGCGCCCGTGCGGCCGGCGCAAAGAAGGCTGGTGGCGTGAAGGCGGCGACCGGTCGGAAGGCGGGCGCCGCCAAGAAGGCGTCTGCGGCGTCGGCCGCTCCCGCGGGTGCGAAGAAGGCGGCTGCGGCCAAGCCGGCCAAGGCCAAGTCGCCGTCGAAGGCGAAGAAGGCCGCCAAGGTTCCGACGAAGAAGCCGAAGGCGCCGCGCCCGAAGAAGGCGACGACGCCGTCTAAGGCGAAGGCTTCGCCCAAGAAGAAGAAGTAGAGTAGAGGAGAAAGAGATGGGAAAGGAAGGGTTTGGCGCTTGACTCCGTCGTCCCCACCCCCCGTCGTCGTCTAGTGGCGCGCAAGAGACGCGCGGCCCAAAACGGCCCTTCTCAGGGCCATCAAAGCACGTCGGGGAAGGTTTTGATTGTCGTGTTGCGTTTGGTGTGGGTGTCTGTCTGGCGTTTCTGTATGCCCGTGGGGATGCTGTTTGCGTGCCGTGGTGGTTGGATTGCGGGGGTCGGTGGCGGGTGTGGGCGGCGGTAGCGGTAAGCGGTGTTGTTGTTGTTGTTGTTGTCGTGGTTGATTGTCGCCGTGTTTGTTTTGTGGCGGCGGCCGACGGTTGGTTTTCTGTCACGTTGTTTTGTTTGAATACGTTGGTTGGCTTGCCTGCGTTCGTTCTTCTCGGATGTCTGTCTTGTCGAGTCGTGTCTGGTCTTTGTTTTGTTCCTTTGTGTGTGTGTGTGTTATGTTTTGCAACGGGGGGGCACGTTGAGATGCGGAAGGAGTCGGCGGGGATTTCGGTGGCGTGTAGAGCGAGCGAGCGCGCCTGCCTGGCCGTTGGCCGTCGGAGTGGAGTGCGGGTTTTTTTTGTTTTCGAAACGAAAGCGGCGGCCGGCCAGCCACCCGTGCGGTGTGACGTCGGCCGTTGGGTATTGTGCGCTTTGAGCGCCGGGGAGGGATGATGTGTGATTGTTGCGCGCTGCTAGCAGGCAGGCAGAGTGAGCGGGTGTGGCGGACGGACGGGAAGTGGTGGTTTTTGTTTTTGGGTTGCGGGGCGAGAGGCAGGCGACCGACAAAGTTTGCTCGCGACGGAGAGATGTTAGTGGCCCTGAAAAGGGCCGTTTTTGTTTGTGCGGTGCGGTGCCGCGGCGCGGTTTAGGCGCGCTCGCCGCGGATGCGGCGCGCGAGCTGGATGTCCTTGGGCATGATGGTGACGCGCTTGGCGTGGATTGCGCACAGGTTGGTGTCTTCGAAGAGGCCGACGAGGTAGGCCTCGCTGGCCTCCTGCAGGGCCATGACTGCGGAGCTCTGGAAGCGCAGGTCGGTCTTGAAGTCCTGGGCGATCTCGCGCACTAGGCGCTGGAATGGCAGCTTGCGGATGAGCAGCTCTGTGCTCTTCTGGTAGCGCCTGATTTCTCGCAGGGCGACGGTGCCCGGCCTGTAGCGGTGGGGCTTCTTGACGCCTCCGGTGGCGGGCGCGCTCTTCCTCGCCGCCTTGGTGGCGAGCTGTTTGCGCGGCGCCTTTCCGCCGGTGGACTTGCGGGCCGTTTGCTTTGTGCGGGCCATGGCGGTAGCGGTAGCGGTAGCGGAGCGGCGTGCGTGGAGGTTAGGTGCGGCGCGGCGTCCGGTGCTGCCTTGACAACGGGCCCGCGCGCCTCCGTGCTGCGCTTATATGCCCTCGGTTGCGCGTGGTGGGGGGAGGGCGGGCCAGAGTCTATATAGGGGGGCGGCGGGCGCGCTGGGCGCAGACCGTAGCCGACTCGCCAGCCGCTGCAGCTGCTGTTTGTGCACGTTTTGCTTTGCCCGAGGAAGGAAGGATGACAGGCCGCGGCAAGGGAGGAAAGGGGCTCGGCAAGGGTGGCGCCAAGCGGCACCGCAAGGTGTTGCGCGACAACATCCAGGGCATCACGAAGCCCGCCATCCGCCGCCTGGCTCGCAGGGGCGGCGTGAAGCGCATCTCTGGTCTGATCTACGAGGAGACCCGCGGGGTGCTGAAGGTGTTCCTGGAGAACGTGATCCGCGACGCGGTGACGTACACTGAGCACGCCAAGCGCAAGACTGTGACGGCCATGGACGTGGTGTACGCCCTGAAGAGGCAGGGGCGCACCCTGTACGGTTTCGGCGGTTAGGCTGCGTCGCAGCGGGCGCTGGCCTTCCCGCGGCCGTGCTTGTGGGTGGGAGAGACTAGAAAACGGCCCTTTTCAGGGCCACCACACTGTTCGGAAGTTGAAAAGTGCGAAAGAGTCTGTGTTGTTGCTGCGTGTGTGCGCGCTGTGTTGTTTGTTTGTTTGTTTCTTTCTTTCCGTTTGAGCGACGTGATGTGACTGGGAGGGGAGAAGGAAAGGAAACGTGTCAGTGGCTGGCTGTGTGTGGAGCTGCTTCGTTTGTGTGTCTTTGTATCGATCGCGACGGAGATGGCGGGCGGGCTGTGTGTTGTTGTGCGAGAGGCGGTGATTATTTGCTTGCGTGGTTTGTCTCTGTGTGTTTGTTTGCGGCGGCGTTGGGGTTTCCGAGGCAAGGCGTGTGGGCATAGGCGGCCGGATCAGCTGTTTCGTTCGTGTCGACGGCCGTTGCGCGCGGGAGTGGAGGGCGGTGTGTCGACACGCCTCCCTTTAACAATGGTCATTATTGCTGCCGTTGTCGGTTTGGAAGGCGACTGCGACGGTGCAAAATGTGTGCGTGTGTGTGTGTGTTGGGCCACACGGGCTGTGTGGACGACAAGATGGCGGACGTGCGCCGGCGGCGGCTGTGCTGTGACAGTGCAAAGTTAAAACAAAACAAGGTGCGGCGAGGACGACTGAAATTTTGCTTTGGACGTAGGTTTGTGTGGTGGCCCTGAAAAGGGCCGATTGTTGTGGGCCGAGCCGGCAAAGCGCGTTGCGTGCAGGGGAGCACGCGGCGCTGCGATTGCCTGGCCTCCTTTAGGCCTTCTTCTCGGTCTTCTTTGGCAGCAGGACGGCCTGGATGTTGGGCAGGACACCACCCTGTGCGATGGTGACGCCCGACAGGAGCTTGTTGAGCTCCTCGTCGTTGCGGATGGCAAGCTGCAGGTGGCGCGGGATGATGCGCGTCTTCTTGTTGTCGCGGGCCGCGTTTCCGGCCAGCTCGAGCACCTCAGCCGCGAGGTACTCCATGACGGCGGCGAGGTAGACGGGCGCCCCGGCGCCGACGCGCTCTGCGTAGTTTCCCTTGCGCAGGAGGCGGTGGATTCTGCCGACCGGGAACTGGAGCCCAGCCCTGCTTGAGCGGGACTTTGACTTGCCCTTGACTTTGCCTCCCTTTCCGCGTCCGGACATGGCGATGGGCTAGCGACGGTGCACACGAAACGGAAACGAAAACGACCGGTGCGAGCGGCAGCGAGTCGAGCAGCGGAGTGCGTGCCGGCGCAGCCGGGGTGGGGGTGCTTTATGGGCTCGGGTGCGGCGGCCGGTTGCGCGCGCGCCCCATTGGTCGGCGGCCGCAACAGGGCGAGCTGGTAAAGGTGCGGCGGCGGCTGGCGGCGGGTGCCACTGTGTGGGGAGACGCTGACTAGAGCGGAGCGCTTGCTACTGGTGTTGCTGCTGCCGTACGTTGGTTGGAGATGCCGCCCAAGACTAGCGGGAAGGCCGCCAAGAAGGCTGGCAAGGCGCAGAAGAACATTTCGAAGGGCGACAAGAAGAAGAAGCGCAAGAGGAAGGAGAGCTATGCCATCTACATCTACAAGGTGCTGAAGCAGGTGCACCCTGACACGGGCATCTCGTCGAAGGCGATGAGCATCATGAACAGCTTCGTGAACGACATTTTCGAGCGCATTGCGGCCGAGGCTTCTCGCCTGGCGCACTACAACAAGCGCTCGACCATCACGTCCCGCGAGATCCAGACCGCTGTGCGGCTGTTGCTGCCTGGCGAGCTGGCCAAGCACGCCGTGAGCGAGGGCACGAAGGCGGTGACCAAGTACACGAGCTCCAAGTAAGGAGGTGGCTCTGGAATGGAAGGAAGGATGGAGAAGGCTCCTCCGTTGCGAGAGCGGCGAAACGGCCCTTTTCAGGGCCACCAACTTGCCTTTTGCGGGAAGGGCGGAATTGTTGTTGTTGTTGTTGTTTGTGTGGACGGCTGTGATGTATGTGTGCATTTTGATTGTGGGTGGGGGGGCGCGTCAAAGCGTGTTGCGCGGGGTACGGCCACGAGGTTGGTCGCCGTGGCGTGGAATGGTGGCACGCCTCGTTGGCGTGGTTTTTGACCCATTGGTGTTGTTGGGGTGTGTGTGTGTTTGTGTGTTACCCGTCTGCGAGGGGGGACAGTGCGATCGGCGACTTTTGTGTCACCGTAACGACGGCCGTTTGCGGGTTTGTTTTTTTGCACATCATACATGGCGAGGGTGAAATGTGAAATGTTTTTGTTTGGTTTGTTTTTGCCGCCCACTATTCCCTTTGCTGTACGCCGAGTTTGACAATGGTGCGACGTAACTGCAGCGTGGAGGTGTGTGAGTGACGTTGAAATGAACGTGCCATTAAGACGCATTGTTGTTGTATTGTACTGTACGTGTACGGCGACACGCACGATGATGTACCATTCGACTCTGATGTTTGATAGCCGTGTCTGACTGATTGCGTACGACGCACGCACACCGATGTCGTCATTCAAGATGCACGCTAGACGGCGGCGGCGGCGGCGGCGCCGGTCGTTTGTTTGGCGAATGTCTGTACACGTGTTTGTCTGTGTCCATCCGGTATGTATTTGTTTGTTTGTTTGAAAGTGTTTTGTGTGTCGGTGACGTGGTCCGATCCGTCGCCCCCTGAGTAACTGTCGATCGGCGCGATAGACCGGCGTCACGCAACTGAACCGAAGTCTTGGGCACACCCGTCATACTGTTGTACACCGTCGCGCTGAGAACGGTAACGAAAGGTTGACTCTGATCGGTCGAATGTCTGGGCAGAACGTGAGGAATGAGGCAAGAGTGCAAGGAGGGGGGGGCAAAAGAGAGAGGAAGGGAAAAAGGGGAGAAACGCATTCGTAGAGCAACGGAACGTTCCCGTGTCGGAGGCGTATTGGAGCCGCACTGAAATGCGTTTAACGGCGGCGCGGCTGCAAGTGTCTGCCGTGGTGAACGTTACCTTTGACGGCTGCATTGGGCTTTGCCTTTGCTTTCGCTTTCGCTTTCGCTTTCCCGGATGTACGTAACGTTTGTTGATATGGTTCTGAGGAAGAGTGTATGACAGTGCCGTGCCGTCCATGTTCGTGTGCCCTCCCATTGTGTGTATGCTATTGTCTGTGTACTTGAATGATGTATGTAGGTGTTAGTGGACATGTTTTACCAGTGGGGGGAAATGGATCGTCGATAGTTGCCGTCACTCTGTCACGGTCGAGATGACGCACCCTCCGTACAGAAAGGTGTCGAGAAAGTGAGTGTGTGTGTGTGTGTGTGTGTGTGTGTGTGCGTGCGTGCGTCCGTGAATTGGCAGTGTTTGGAGGTGGGCGTGCCCTGCATGTGGCCCGGAAAAGGCTGTTCGTTAGGCGGTAGTGTTGTGTGGACAGGGGAGGGGCATGCGTAACGCTGCTGGCATGGCATTTCGGGAGATGGGAGGGGGCAAACGAGGAAACGAGGAGCGGCGGCCAAAGACGGGACGGGGAGGGGCGCGGTGTGGGTGGCTTGCGCCTGTGCTCGGCGTTGTGGTTTGTGCAAAAGAGGAGGAGAAAAACAATGTGAGTTGCCAGGGAGGGGAGCGGTGTTGTGTTGTGGTTGTCGTGGTGTAGCCGCAGACGCGGCTGTCAGTGAACGTGGCGAGACGGACGGATGCGCGGAGGGGCGGGGGCGGGGGCGGCGCATTTCGCCGGTGCCGTGCCGTGCCGTGCCGTGCCTGAAAGCCGCGTGGTCGCTGTGTTGTTGGTGGCGTGGGGGCGAGGAGAGTACCGTACGGGTGTGCTTGTGCGCCGGAAATGGCACACTGCGCCCGCCCGTCTTGGAGGCTGATGGCTGTGGTGTGGAAATGGGGCGCGGTGATGTTGAAGCACAGAAAAGAAACCAAGAAAACGGAAGGCGTGATGCGGCGGTGGTGGTGAGAGCGGGAAAAACAAAACAAAAGAAAAAAAACAACAAAAAAAAAGAAGGAAAAACAACAAGAAACAAAAAAGAAAACAAAAAGTCTATCAATATTAAAATGTAAATGGAAATGGAAATGGACCCAGGTATAACCTCCCTGCACAAATAGCAGAGAGTCCGATGATAATAAAAATGTGCCAGAATGTTAACGTCCCTACAAAACAAACCCAACGATAATATTAATGAAAGAGTGAACCGTATGTAACATTGCAACAGACATAATGAAACCTGATAAATTGTATAAGGGCAGCAGCCGTTGACCTTTGGCCCTGTATTCAGAATAAAAAGAGCCAAAGATCGTTACCCCAATGAAAAAGACACTGAAACACGTATGTAACATAGTAGCGATGGCGAGACATTGTAGCATCTGTGACCAGAGAGTTTGCGCTGGACTGCGCGAGTGTTGCGAGCGGTTCTCAGTCAGTCAGTCAGTCTGTGTAGTTGAGGGCTGTACTCTGTCAGTAGTCGTCGCGTGCAGTACGCTAATAGTCGTCATGCAGAGCGGTCGGTCAGTAGTAGCAGCCGAGTGCGGTTGTGTGATGTAGGCGGTCGGCAACACTGGTCAAGATGGTGAATAAGGTATACTGTTAATTAATATAATCATTAGATAATGAGAAATTGTATTTATTGTAATTATGCTCCAACAAGTTCCCCAATAATAATTTTTATTTCAAAAGCATTTTTCAAACATTTAATCTTTTATTGAACTAAAGAGTTCGTTCCACTTCTTTGAAGAAAAATGTCACTAAAATCACAAAAAAAGAGAATATTATTATTTGCAATGCAGTTCCTCCAAGCGCTGCGCAACAACCAGAGCAGAAATGTGACATCCATTTATTCGGAGGTAAGACTTTAATTCCGATTGTTTTGCACAGGGCCAAAGACCGATATTTCGGTTTAATTGAAGTTTCTTGTCACTGAACGGACTTTTTTAAATGTTGTGTGAAGACTTTATATTTGAGTCAGATTGCGAATTGCACATTGTTGTTGCCATTTTCAATACCTCTCATTGTGGGCGAGGTTACAATTAGCGCAATGTCCATTAGCATCCGTAAATAACATTGTCCATTATTTTAAATATTGCTGGGAGGTTACAACACACACACAAAACAAAAAACAAAAAGAAACAAAAAATTGCATTTATATCCGCTCCTCGATTGTAGATACCCCTTACACAGCTGTGTGCAATGAATGAGTGCTGGCTGGTAATTAATTGCACTCCTTGGAGGGAAATGCCATAGGAAGTAGTCTTTAAAAAGTGAATGTTTTTCGTTAAGAGACAAAAGTTACTTTAGAAAAAAAGTAATAGTGGGGCTTGTGTTGTTGAACAAAATAAGTACAATGAACATACGTTATCAGATTTGCGCAATGCAGCGTCACACCACCTCTTGATTATAACACAATATACTATACATCGTCCCGAACCGTGACCAGAGTCGCGAGACGAGCAGAGCACGCCGCCGACGCCCGCTCAGTACAACCGTCCACCCGCTACTACTGTCGACCGACTACTACCTCTCCCGACTCGCGCTACAATATATATAACAACTGTTCCTGGCGACCCGGTGCGTGCCACTACTGTCGTCTGGCGCGGTCCAAGCGCCGACTAGCAGCGATAAAGAACTCTCTGGTCAGACAGAGATGCTGTCATGCCTCGCCATCGCTCTGGTAATGAATACATACGTGTTGCAGCGTGCGTACCACCGGAACACGCAGTGGCGGAGCCAAAGACTGTGTTGTCGAGGTCGAGTGCGAGTGGGAAGAGAGGCAGCGTCGGCACGGAGATGCAAGCGAGCGCGAGACGCACGGGGGCTGCGGCGTGGCGCGTTTGCGGTCGGCGCCTTTGGTGGCAACGGCCGGGACAAGCAGCGGTGTATGGTGTGGTGCGGGGCGGACAGGGGCGGCGGTGGACGGGGAGGAGGCGGCGCGACGACGGCATGGGGGCGAAAACGGGACGGGGGACGGCGGATGTTGAGAGGCGTCACGCGCGGACAGGACACAGACACAGAGACACACAGAGTGGAAAGGGAGGGTGCGCGGTAGTAGTTGGGAATGTGCGTACCGTGCGGGATGGGAGTGGGCGAGGAACACGGTCGTGGCCCCTGTTTTGGGTGCGTGTGATGACGTCGGTGTGTTGTGGGAAGGGAAGGTGCTGTGGCGGCGGCGCGTAATGGGCGTAGGCCGAAAAGAGAAAGGAACGTGGGCAGTGTGTTGGCAAGCGTCGGTTCGACTGCGACGTTGATGGGCAGGGCAGGGCAAGGTTAATGGTGGTAGGAGTAGGCGTGTGGGCGCAAAAAATCTGCCGCTGCAGGCGGTGCCGTAACCGCCATGGCGGGAAGGAGAGAGGGCCAAAGAAAGAAAGAAAGAAGAAAAAAAAGGAGGGGGGGGGGGGGCGAAAGTGGAGAGGCGGTGGTGTGAGAAGGGCGGGGGCGGAAGGAAGGCAGGAAGGACAAGAGGCGAGGCGACGGCTTGCTTTGTGTATCGGTCGGTCTCTGGCTATGCTTCGTTTTCTGCAGCAGGGTCGGTGCGCGGCGTGGCTCGCGGCAGTGGGAACGCCTGGTGGCTGGACGGCCAG
Source organism: Schistocerca americana (assembly GCF_021461395.2). NCBI lineage: Eukaryota > Metazoa > Arthropoda > Insecta > Orthoptera > Acrididae > Schistocerca > Schistocerca americana. Next base: position 64,885 of record NW_025726373.1, read on the forward strand.
CAATGCGGTTGGATGGGCGGCCACAGCACCGCACCTGTGCCCGAGGAGGAGACGCTGGCGGCGGGCCCTGAGGTGAGGCCGGCTCGGCTGGGGCTGTGGATGTGTAGGTGTGCGCCGCTGCTGCAACAACGAGTAAAACGCGAGAAGAAGGGATGGCGGTAGAGAGGAAAAAAAAAAAAAAGGTCGTGTTGTGTTGATGCGCAGGCAGACGCGTACAGAGGGACGAGCCCGGTCTGCAGCAGGGTGTGGCCGTGCCGAGTGCAGAGCAGCGGCGGCTCGGTTCGGTTCGGCCCGGCCCGGCGGGCCGCGCTGTTGTCGCGGACGTGAGCGCCCCCTGGCGGGTGGCCGGAGGCGGCGCGGCGTGTTGGACGTGTGGCTGGTGGCAGTGCACAATTTGCGAGTGGCTGGCGGTGTGGTGTGGCGGTTGGCGCGTCGGGCGGCGGAGAGGTATGTGTTGCGGGCGCCCTTTGCTGCGCTGCGTCGTTGCGTGTGCCGTACAGGGCGGGCGCTTGTCGACTGTGTGGGCGGTGTGGCGAATTGGCGTGAAACGGCTGCCGAGAGGTGTGTGGTAGCGAGCCGGTCGGTGGTGTCAGTGCGAAGGGGAATGTGCGTGCGTTTGGCGGTTTCGGTGTGCTTTTTGCGGCGTGAGAGTGGGAATTAGTGGGGCCGGCTGTTGTGTTGGTTCCTTGTGTCTTGTGTCGCGTAGCTTGATGGCAACGTGGAAGGACGCCGGTTTCGTTTCGAGCCTTGCGTGTGGTTGTCGACGTTGACTGGTTGGCGTGTGCCGATGCACGTGCATGTGTGGGTCGCGAGTGCGTTTTTGGCTGGCTGTGTGTGTGTGTGTGTGTGTGTTTTGGGGGGGAAGGGGGAGGCGGTGGTGAAAGTGCAGTCGTTGCCACGGGCGTCGTCGGGTGGGGCTGGGGCTGTGCGTCGTGGCGGAAAGGTGGTAGGTTGCGGGAAGCGAGCCCGTCGTTGACGGTGTCGCGTGAGTTGTGAATCGAGTGGGGCGCGGGGCGCGGGACAGGAGCAGCGTGCCGCTGCGTCGTGGTCGTCAGCAGAGGCTGTGCGTGTGCTTGTCCTTTTTGTGGGCGGTTCGTGCGAGGCGTTTTTGTTTTGTGTTGCCCTAGTTGTTAGTTTATTTTGTTTGTGTTTGTTATTTTGAGACGACGACTGGTTGGTGGCGTGCGCGCGAAGTGGCGGTGTGCGCTTCCCGTGTCGTTTGTGTTGTTTGGTTTTTTTGTTTTTGTGTGTTTTTTTTTTTTTTTTTTTTGCACTGGGCCCCGGTGGGTGGGTGCGTGTGTGTCGATTGCCGGCTGGCGAGAGGTGCGCCATCGGCGGGGTGGGTCGCCGGCACAAGTAGAGGCGGCGGCGTTGTTGCTGTTGTTGTGTGGTGTTTGTTTTGTTCGGCTGTGTCGGCGAGCTGTGTTGCGGTGCGTGTGAATGGTGGTGCAAAAGTGCTGGCGTTGGGGCTGCGACTGCGACGGCGGCGAGCCGCGGGCGCGCCATTGATAGTGATGTTGTGAACAGCGGCTGTGTACGGTAGTGGTGTTGTTGTAGCACGACGTGCATCCGGGCCGGCGCGGAAAGCGCAGTTGCGGGCGGTTGCCCTTCGGTGCCAGCCATGTCGCGTGAGCGGCGGGTTGCTCTGGTGTCGACACGTGGTGCTCTGGGTTGTTGTGTGGTGCCCTTTGGCCGGTGGGGGTGGTTCGCGTGTGTCTCGTTCGCGCTCGGTGTCTGGTCGTGGTCGTGGTCGTGCTGCTCCCCCGTCTGTCGGCGGTTTCCGACGTCGTCTGTACGTTTTTGTTCGTTTGCGGCGTGCCTGCCGACGTCGTCCCGTCGCGACCTTTCAACCGAAAGTGTGGCGCCCGAAGGTGAACGAACGTAACCCTGACCTCGGCGCTTTACGCTGAGCCGAGCGAACCGAACCGAACCTAACGTGTGGTGTGGCGAGGTGAGCTCAGCCTGTGAGCCCCTAACGTCTACGTAAGGTAAGCTGTCCGGCTCACGCCTCACGTTTGAACGCTTTTGTAACCTACGTTTGACGCTTCTTAACCTAGCACTGACCCCTTAACCTAACGTGTAACCTAACCTAACCTAACCTAACCTAACCTAACCTCTGACGCCTGACGTGTTTGAATGCTTAACCTAAGTTTGACGCTTAACCTAACCCAAGTCCCCTTAACCTAACCCACGTCCACCTAACCTAACCTAACGTAGACGTGTAAACGTAATGTGTAACGCGTAACGTGTAAGGTCGGCTGTCGTGTGTGCTTGACGGCAGATTGGGTTGGTCTGTAGATTCGGATTGCGGTTTGCCTCGGTCGAGGGGTTGGGTCGGAAGCGGCGAGGGGCGGCGGCGCCTGTTGCGCAGGCGGCGTCCGTTTGCGGCGGGCAATTGTTGAGAAACGGCTGTGAATGTTGGCGGGCGAGAGGAGGAGGACGGCGCGCGATGTGGCCCGACGGCTGCGGGCCGATCGGGAAACGGCGGGAGGGCGACGGAAGGCGATGGGGCGGCGGAGGCGCGTTTGCACGGCCGTCATCGCCGCACGCCTCGGCTTGTGTGGCTGTGGCGCCGGCCGCGCTGGCCGGGCTGCCGCGGCGACGGTGTGGGAGTTTTGCCGAAGGTTTGGCCATTGTGGCGGGTCGTCGGCTGGGGCTGTGGGGGCGGCATTTGGGCGGGGGCGGCGATTCTCGGCGGGCCGACCCAGGCTGTAGCGCGCGGTAGCTGCAGTTTGGCCGTGGTTTGCGGCGCTGCCGTGGCGACTGGTTGGCGACTGTGGTGTGGCTGTGTGTAGCCCCATCCTCGGTGGTTTGAAAGGCGCGGGCGGTTGTGGCGCAGGTTTGGGGCTGCTCCGCACAGGCTGTCGGACGTTGGGCGGTAGCAAGCGCGGGAGGCGCGGCGCGGCGGCGCGCAGAGTGGCGGCCGCTCTCTCGGCCGTCCGCGCCCGCCCGCGACACTGGCTGGGCCTTGTGATTCTCTGCTCTTGTGCTTGCGTGCCTGCCGTCCCGCTCGCTCTCGCTGTGTGTTACGCGCGTCGTCGAAATGGCAGATCAGGCGGCTACGAACGAGACTGCTGCGGCACCCGCCGCCACCGGCACTACGAAGAAGGCCAAGTCTGCGTCGTCTGCGAAGAAGCCGCGCGCCAAGCCTGCGCACCCGCGCACCTCTGAGATGGTGACGGCCGCCATCAAGAGTCTGAAGGAGCGCGGCGGGTCGTCGCTGCAGGCGATCAAGAAGTACATAGCCGCGCACTACAAGCTGGACGCGGAGAAGCTGGCGCCGTTTATCAAGAAGTACCTCAAGTCGGCCGTCGTGGCGGGCGAGCTGGTGCAGACGAAGGGGAAGGGCGCGTCCGGCTCGTTCAAGCTTGCCGGCGCCGGCGGCGGGGGGGCGGCCGAGGGCGGCAAGGCTCGTGCTGGCGGTGCCAAGAAGAAGCGCGCCGCTCCGGCCAGCAAGGAGAAGAAGGGCGCCCGTGCGGCCGGCGCAAAGAAGGCTGGTGGCGTGAAGGCGGCGACCGGTCGGAAGGCGGGCGCCGCCAAGAAGGCGTCTGCGGCGTCGGCCGCTCCCGCGGGTGCGAAGAAGGCGGCTGCGGCCAAGCCGGCCAAGGCCAAGTCGCCGTCGAAGGCGAAGAAGGCCGCCAAGGTTCCGACGAAGAAGCCGAAGGCGCCGCGCCCGAAGAAGGCGACGACGCCGTCTAAGGCGAAGGCTTCGCCCAAGAAGAAGAAGTAGAGTAGAGGAGAAAGAGATGGGAAAGGAAGGGTTTGGCGCTTGACTCCGTCGTCCCCACCCCCCGTCGTCGTCTAGTGGCGCGCAAGAGACGCGCGGCCCAAAACGGCCCTTCTCAGGGCCATCAAAGCACGTCGGGGAAGGTTTTGATTGTCGTGTTGCGTTTGGTGTGGGTGTCTGTCTGGCGTTTCTGTATGCCCGTGGGGATGCTGTTTGCGTGCCGTGGTGGTTGGATTGCGGGGGTCGGTGGCGGGTGTGGGCGGCGGTAGCGGTAAGCGGTGTTGTTGTTGTTGTTGTTGTCGTGGTTGATTGTCGCCGTGTTTGTTTTGTGGCGGCGGCCGACGGTTGGTTTTCTGTCACGTTGTTTTGTTTGAATACGTTGGTTGGCTTGCCTGCGTTCGTTCTTCTCGGATGTCTGTCTTGTCGAGTCGTGTCTGGTCTTTGTTTTGTTCCTTTGTGTGTGTGTGTGTTATGTTTTGCAACGGGGGGGCACGTTGAGATGCGGAAGGAGTCGGCGGGGATTTCGGTGGCGTGTAGAGCGAGCGAGCGCGCCTGCCTGGCCGTTGGCCGTCGGAGTGGAGTGCGGGTTTTTTTTGTTTTCGAAACGAAAGCGGCGGCCGGCCAGCCACCCGTGCGGTGTGACGTCGGCCGTTGGGTATTGTGCGCTTTGAGCGCCGGGGAGGGATGATGTGTGATTGTTGCGCGCTGCTAGCAGGCAGGCAGAGTGAGCGGGTGTGGCGGACGGACGGGAAGTGGTGGTTTTTGTTTTTGGGTTGCGGGGCGAGAGGCAGGCGACCGACAAAGTTTGCTCGCGACGGAGAGATGTTAGTGGCCCTGAAAAGGGCCGTTTTTGTTTGTGCGGTGCGGTGCCGCGGCGCGGTTTAGGCGCGCTCGCCGCGGATGCGGCGCGCGAGCTGGATGTCCTTGGGCATGATGGTGACGCGCTTGGCGTGGATTGCGCACAGGTTGGTGTCTTCGAAGAGGCCGACGAGGTAGGCCTCGCTGGCCTCCTGCAGGGCCATGACTGCGGAGCTCTGGAAGCGCAGGTCGGTCTTGAAGTCCTGGGCGATCTCGCGCACTAGGCGCTGGAATGGCAGCTTGCGGATGAGCAGCTCTGTGCTCTTCTGGTAGCGCCTGATTTCTCGCAGGGCGACGGTGCCGCGCCTGTAGCGGTGGGGCTTCTTGACGCCTCCGGTGGCGGGCGCGCTCTTCCTCGCCGCCTTGGTGGCGAGCTGTTTGCGCGGCGCCTTTCCGCCGGTGGACTTGCGGGCCGTTTGCTTTGTGCGGGCCATGGCGGTAGCGGTAGCGGTAGCGGAGCGGCGTGCGTGGAGGTTAGGTGCGGCGCGGCGTCCGGTGCTGCCTTGACAACGGGCCCGCGCGCCTCCGTGCTGCGCTTATATGCCCTCGGTTGCGCGTGGTGGGGGGAGGGCGGGCCAGAGTCTATATAGGGGGGCGGCGGGCGCGCTGGGCGCAGACCGTAGCCGACTCGCCAGCCGCTGCAGCTGCTGTTTGTGCACGTTTTGCTTTGCCCGAGGAAGGAAGGATGACAGGCCGCGGCAAGGGAGGAAAGGGGCTCGGCAAGGGTGGCGCCAAGCGGCACCGCAAGGTGTTGCGCGACAACATCCAGGGCATCACGAAGCCCGCCATCCGCCGCCTGGCTCGCAGGGGCGGCGTGAAGCGCATCTCTGGTCTGATCTACGAGGAGACCCGCGGGGTGCTGAAGGTGTTCCTGGAGAACGTGATCCGCGACGCGGTGACGTACACTGAGCACGCCAAGCGCAAGACTGTGACGGCCATGGACGTGGTGTACGCCCTGAAGAGGCAGGGGCGCACCCTGTACGGTTTCGGCGGTTAGGCTGCGTCGCAGCGGGCGCTGGCCTTCCCGCGGCCGTGCTTGTGGGTGGGAGAGACTAGAAAACGGCCCTTTTCAGGGCCACCACACTGTTCGGAAGTTGAAAAGTGCGAAAGAGTCTGTGTTGTTGCTGCGTGTGTGCGCGCTGTGTTGTTTGTTTGTTTGTTTCTTTCTTTCCGTTTGAGCGACGTGATGTGACTGGGAGGGGAGAAGGAAAGGAAACGTGTCATGTGGCTGGCTGTGTGTGGAGCTGCTTCGTTTGTGTGTCTTTGTATCGATCGCGACGGAGATGGCGGGCGGGCTGTGTGTTGTTGTGCGAGAGGCGGTGATTATTTGCTTGCGTGGTTTGTCTCTGTGTGTTTGTTTGCGGCGGCGTTGGGGTTTCCGAGGCAAGGCGTGTGGGCATAGGCGGCCGGATCAGCTGTTTCGTTCGTGTCGACGGCCGTTGCGCGCGGGAGTGGAGGGCGGTGTGTCGACACGCCTCCCTTTAACAATGGTCATTATTGCTGCCGTTGTCGGTTTGGAAGGCGACTGCGACGGTGCAAAATGTGTGCGTGTGTGTGTGTGTTGGGCCACACGGGCTGTGTGGACGACAAGATGGCGGACGTGCGCCGGCGGCGGCTGTGCTGTGACAGTGCAAAGTTAAAACAAAACAAGGTGCGGCGAGGACGACTGAAATTTTGCTTTGGACGTAGGTTTGTGTGGTGGCCCTGAAAAGGGCCGATTGTTGTGGGCCGAGCCGGCAAAGCGCGTTGCGTGCAGGGGAGCACGCGGCGCTGCGATTGCCTGGCCTCCTTTAGGCCTTCTTCTCGGTCTTCTTTGGCAGCAGGACGGCCTGGATGTTGGGCAGGACACCACCCTGTGCGATGGTGACGCCCGACAGGAGCTTGTTGAGCTCCTCGTCGTTGCGGATGGCAAGCTGCAGGTGGCGCGGGATGATGCGCGTCTTCTTGTTGTCGCGGGCCGCGTTTCCGGCCAGCTCGAGCACCTCAGCCGCGAGGTACTCCATGACGGCGGCGAGGTAGACGGGCGCCCCGGCGCCGACGCGCTCTGCGTAGTTTCCCTTGCGCAGGAGGCGGTGGATTCTGCCGACCGGGAACTGGAGCCCAGCCCTGCTTGAGCGGGACTTTGACTTGCCCTTGACTTTGCCTCCCTTTCCGCGTCCGGACATGGCGATGGGCTAGCGACGGTGCACACGAAACGGAAACGAAAACGACCGGTGCGAGCGGCAGCGAGTCGAGCAGCGGAGTGCGTGCCGGCGCAGCCGGGGTGGGGGTGCTTTATGGGCTCGGGTGCGGCGGCCGGTTGCGCGCGCGCCCCATTGGTCGGCGGCCGCAACAGGGCGAGCTGGTAAAGGTGCGGCGGCGGCTGGCGGCGGGTGCCACTGTGTGGGGAGACGCTGACTAGAGCGGAGCGCTTGCTACTGGTGTTGCTGCTGCCGTACGTTGGTTGGAGATGCCGCCCAAGACTAGCGGGAAGGCCGCCAAGAAGGCTGGCAAGGCGCAGAAGAACATTTCGAAGGGCGACAAGAAGAAGAAGCGCAAGAGGAAGGAGAGCTATGCCATCTACATCTACAAGGTGCTGAAGCAGGTGCACCCTGACACGGGCATCTCGTCGAAGGCGATGAGCATCATGAACAGCTTCGTGAACGACATTTTCGAGCGCATTGCGGCCGAGGCTTCTCGCCTGGCGCACTACAACAAGCGCTCGACCATCACGTCCCGCGAGATCCAGACCGCTGTGCGGCTGTTGCTGCCTGGCGAGCTGGCCAAGCACGCCGTGAGCGAGGGCACGAAGGCGGTGACCAAGTACACGAGCTCCAAGTAAGGAGGTGGCTCTGGAATGGAAGGAAGGATGGAGAAGGCTCCTCCGTTGCGAGAGCGGCGAAACGGCCCTTTTCAGGGCCACCAACTTGCCTTTTGCGGGAAGGGCGGAATTGTTGTTGTTGTTGTTGTTTGTGTGGACGGCTGTGATGTATGTGTGCATTTTGATTGTGGGTGGGGGGGCGCGTCAAAGCGTGTTGCGCGGGGTACGGCCACGAGGTTGGTCGCCGTGGCGTGGAATGGTGGCACGCCTCGTTGGCGTGGTTTTTGACCCATTGGTGTTGTTGGGGTGTGTGTGTGTTTGTGTGTTACCCGTCTGCGAGGGGGGACAGTGCGATCGGCGACTTTTGTGTCACCGTAACGACGGCCGTTTGCGGGTTTGTTTTTTTGCACATCATACATGGCGAGGGTGAAATGTGAAATGTTTTTGTTTGGTTTGTTTTTGCCGCCCACTATTCCCTTTGCTGTACGCCGAGTTTGACAATGGTGCGACGTAACTGCAGCGTGGAGGTGTGTGAGTGACGTTGAAATGAACGTGCCATTAAGACGCATTGTTGTTGTATTGTACTGTACGTGTACGGCGACACGCACGATGATGTACCATTCGACTCTGATGTTTGATAGCCGTGTCTGACTGATTGCGTACGACGCACGCACACCGATGTCGTCATTCAAGATGCACGCTAGACGGCGGCGGCGGCGGCGGCGCCGGTCGTTTGTTTGGCGAATGTCTGTACACGTGTTTGTCTGTGTCCATCCGGTATGTATTTGTTTGTTTGTTTGAAAGTGTTTTGTGTGTCGGTGACGTGGTCCGATCCGTCGCCCCCTGAGTAACTGTCGATCGGCGCGATAGACCGGCGTCACGCAACTGAACCGAAGTCTTGGGCACACCCGTCATACTGTTGTACACCGTCGCGCTGAGAACGGTAACGAAAGGTTGACTCTGATCGGTCGAATGTCTGGGCAGAACGTGAGGAATGAGGCAAGAGTGCAAGGAGGGGGGGGCAAAAGAGAGAGGAAGGGAAAAAGGGGAGAAACGCATTCGTAGAGCAACGGAACGTTCCCGTGTCGGAGGCGTATTGGAGCCGCACTGAAATGCGTTTAACGGCGGCGCGGCTGCAAGTGTCTGCCGTGGTGAACGTTACCTTTGACGGCTGCATTGGGCTTTGCCTTTGCTTTCGCTTTCGCTTTCGCTTTCCCGGATGTACGTAACGTTTGTTGATATGGTTCTGAGGAAGAGTGTATGACAGTGCCGTGCCGTCCATGTTCGTGTGCCCTCCCATTGTGTGTATGCTATTGTCTGTGTACTTGAATGATGTATGTAGGTGTTAGTGGACATGTTTTACCAGTGGGGGGAAATGGATCGTCGATAGTTGCCGTCACTCTGTCACGGTCGAGATGACGCACCCTCCGTACAGAAAGGTGTCGAGAAAGTGAGTGTGTGTGTGTGTGTGTGTGTGTGTGTGTGCGTGCGTGCGTCCGTGAATTGGCAGTGTTTGGAGGTGGGCGTGCCCTGCATGTGGCCCGGAAAAGGCTGTTCGTTAGGCGGTAGTGTTGTGTGGACAGGGGAGGGGCATGCGTAACGCTGCTGGCATGGCATTTCGGGAGATGGGAGGGGGCAAACGAGGAAACGAGGAGCGGCGGCCAAAGACGGGACGGGGAGGGGCGCGGTGTGGGTGGCTTGCGCCTGTGCTCGGCGTTGTGGTTTGTGCAAAAGAGGAGGAGAAAAACAATGTGAGTTGCCAGGGAGGGGAGCGGTGTTGTGTTGTGGTTGTCGTGGTGTAGCCGCAGACGCGGCTGTCAGTGAACGTGGCGAGACGGACGGATGCGCGGAGGGGCGGGGGCGGGGGCGGCGCATTTCGCCGGTGCCGTGCCGTGCCGTGCCGTGCCTGAAAGCCGCGTGGTCGCTGTGTTGTTGGTGGCGTGGGGGCGAGGAGAGTACCGTACGGGTGTGCTTGTGCGCCGGAAATGGCACACTGCGCCCGCCCGTCTTGGAGGCTGATGGCTGTGGTGTGGAAATGGGGCGCGGTGATGTTGAAGCACAGAAAAGAAACCAAGAAAACGGAAGGCGTGATGCGGCGGTGGTGGTGAGAGCGGGAAAAACAAAACAAAAGAAAAAAAACAACAAAAAAAAAGAAGGAAAAACAACAAGAAACAAAAAAGAAAACAAAAAGTCTATCAATATTAAAATGTAAATGGAAATGGAAATGGACCCAGGTATAACCTCCCTGCACAAATAGCAGAGAGTCCGATGATAATAAAAATGTGCCAGAATGTTAACGTCCCTACAAAACAAACCCAACGATAATATTAATGAAAGAGTGAACCGTATGTAACATTGCAACAGACATAATGAAACCTGATAAATTGTATAAGGGCAGCAGCCGTTGACCTTTGGCCCTGTATTCAGAATAAAAAGAGCCAAAGATCGTTACCCCAATGAAAAAGACACTGAAACACGTATGTAACATAGTAGCGATGGCGAGACATTGTAGCATCTGTGACCAGAGAGTTTGCGCTGGACTGCGCGAGTGTTGCGAGCGGTTCTCAGTCAGTCAGTCAGTCTGTGTAGTTGAGGGCTGTACTCTGTCAGTAGTCGTCGCGTGCAGTACGCTAATAGTCGTCATGCAGAGCGGTCGGTCAGTAGTAGCAGCCGAGTGCGGTTGTGTGATGTAGGCGGTCGGCAACACTGGTCAAGATGGTGAATAAGGTATACTGTTAATTAATATAATCATTAGATAATGAGAAATTGTATTTATTGTAATTATGCTCCAACAAGTTCCCCAATAATAATTTTTATTTCAAAAGCATTTTTCAAACATTTAATCTTTTATTGAACTAAAGAGTTCGTTCCACTTCTTTGAAGAAAAATGTCACTAAAATCACAAAAAAAGAGAATATTATTATTTGCAATGCAGTTCCTCCAAGCGCTGCGCAACAACCAGAGCAGAAATGTGACATCCATTTATTCGGAGGTAAGACTTTAATTCCGATTGTTTTGCACAGGGCCAAAGACCGATATTTCGGTTTAATTGAAGTTTCTTGTCACTGAACGGACTTTTTTAAATGTTGTGTGAAGACTTTATATTTGAGTCAGATTGCGAATTGCACATTGTTGTTGCCATTTTCAATACCTCTCATTGTGGGCGAGGTTACAATTAGCGCAATGTCCATTAGCATCCGTAAATAACATTGTCCATTATTTTAAATATTGCTGGGAGGTTACAACACACACACAAAACAAAAAACAAAAAGAAACAAAAAATTGCATTTATATCCGCTCCTCGATTGTAGATACCCCTTACACAGCTGTGTGCAATGAATGAGTGCTGGCTGGTAATTAATTGCACTCCTTGGAGGGAAATGCCATAGGAAGTAGTCTTTAAAAAGTGAATGTTTTTCGTTAAGAGACAAAAGTTACTTTAGAAAAAAAGTAATAGTGGGGCTTGTGTTGTTGAACAAAATAAGTACAATGAACATACGTTATCAGATTTGCGCAATGCAGCGTCACACCACCTCTTGATTATAACACAATATACTATACATCGTCCCGAACCGTGACCAGAGTCGCGAGACGAGCAGAGCACGCCGCCGACGCCCGCTCAGTACAACCGTCCACCCGCTACTACTGTCGACCGACTACTACCTCTCCCGACTCGCGCTACAATATATATAACAACTGTTCCTGGCGACCCGGTGCGTGCCACTACTGTCGTCTGGCGCGGTCCAAGCGCCGACTAGCAGCGATAAAGAACTCTCTGGTCAGACAGAGATGCTGTCATGCCTCGCCATCGCTCTGGTAATGAATACATACGTGTTGCAGCGTGCGTACCACCGGAACACGCAGTGGCGGAGCCAAAGACTGTGTTGTCGAGGTCGAGTGCGAGTGGGAAGAGAGGCAGCGTCGGCACGGAGATGCAAGCGAGCGCGAGACGCACGGGGGCTGCGGCGTGGCGCGTTTGCGGTCGGCGCCTTTGGTGGCAACGGCCGGGACAAGCAGCGGTGTATGGTGTGGTGCGGGGCGGACAGGGGCGGCGGTGGACGGGGAGGAGGCGGCGCGACGACGGCATGGGGGCGAAAACGGGACGGGGGACGGCGGATGTTGAGAGGCGTCACGCGCGGACAGGACACAGACACAGAGACACACAGAGTGGAAAGGGAGGGTGCGCGGTAGTAGTTGGGAATGTGCGTACCGTGCGGGATGGGAGTGGGCGAGGAACACGGTCGTGGCCCCTGTTTTGGGTGCGTGTGATGACGTCGGTGTGTTGTGGGAAGGGAAGGTGCTGTGGCGGCGGCGCGTAATGGGCGTAGGCCGAAAAGAGAAAGGAACGTGGGCAGTGTGTTGGCAAGCGTCGGTTCGACTGCGACGTTGATGGGCAGGGCAGGGCAAGGTTAATGGTGGTAGGAGTAGGCGTGTGGGCGCAAAAAATCTGCCGCTGCAGGCGGTGCCGTAACCGCCATGGCGGGAAGGAGAGAGGGCCAAAGAAAGAAAGAAAGAAGAAAAAAAAGGAGGGGGGGGGGGGGCGAAAGTGGAGAGGCGGTGGTGTGAGAAGGGCGGGGGCGGAAGGAAGGCAGGAAGGACAAGAGGCGAGGCGACGGCTTGCTTTGTGTATCGGTCGGTCTCTGGCTATGCTTCGTTTTCTGCAGCAGGGTCGGTGCGCGGCGTGGCTCGCGGCAGTGGGAACGCCTGGTGGCTGGACGGCCAGCAATGCGGTTGGATGGGCGGCCACAGCACCGCACCTGTGCCCGAGGAGGAGACGCTGGCGGCGGGCCCTGAGGTGAGGCCGGCTCGGCTGGGGCTGTGGATGTGTAGGTGTGCGCCGCTGCTGCAACAACGAGTAAAACGCGAGAAGAAGGGATGGCGGTAGAGAGGAAAAAAAAAAAAAAGGTCGTGTTGTGTTGATGCGCAGGCAGACGCGTACAGAGGGACGAGCCCGGTCTGCAGCAGGGTGTGGCCGTGCCGAGTGCAGAGCAGCGGCGGCTCGGTTCGGTTCGGCCCGGCCCGGCGGGCCGCGCTGTTGTCGCGGACGTGAGCGCCCCCTGGCGGGTGGCCGGAGGCGGCGCGGCGTGTTGGACGTGTGGCTGGTGGCAGTGCACAATTTGCGAGTGGCTGGCGGTGTGGTGTGGCGGTTGGCGCGTCGGGCGGCGGAGAGGTATGTGTTGCGGGCGCCCTTTGCTGCGCTGCGTCGTTGCGTGTGCCGTACAGGGCGGGCGCTTGTCGACTGTGTGGGCGGTGTGGCGAATTGGCGTGAAACGGCTGCCGAGAGGTGTGTGGTAGCGAGCCGGTCGGTGGTGTCAGTGCGAAGGGGAATGTGCGTGCGTTTGGCGGTTTCGGTGTGCTTTTTGCGGCGTGAGAGTGGGAATTAGTGGGGCCGGCTGTTGTGTTGGTTCCTTGTGTCTTGTGTCGCGTAGCTTGATGGCAACGTGGAAGGACGCCGGTTTCGTTTCGAGCCTTGCGTGTGGTTGTCGACGTTGACTGGTTGGCGTGTGCCGATGCACGTGCATGTGTGGGTCGCGAGTGCGTTTTTGGCTGGCTGTGTGTGTGTGTGTGTGTGTGTTTTGGGGGGGAAGGGGGAGGCGGTGGTGAAAGTGCAGTCGTTGCCACGGGCGTCGTCGGGTGGGGCTGGGGCTGTGCGTCGTGGCGGAAAGGTGGTAGGTTGCGGGAAGCGAGCCCGTCGTTGACGGTGTCGCGTGAGTTGTGAATCGAGTGGGGCGCGGGGCGCGGGACAGGAGCAGCGTGCCGCTGCGTCGTGGTCGTCAGCAGAGGCTGTGCGTGTGCTTGTCCTTTTTGTGGGCGGTTCGTGCGAGGCGTTTTTGTTTTGTGTTGCCCTAGTTGTTAGTTTATTTTGTTTGTGTTTGTTATTTTGAGACGACGACTGGTTGGTGGCGTGCGCGCGAAGTGGCGGTGTGCGCTTCCCGTGTCGTTTGTGTTGTTTGGTTTTTTTGTTTTTGTGTGTTTTTTTTTTTTTTTTTTTTGCACTGGGCCCCGGTGGGTGGGTGCGTGTGTGTCGATTGCCGGCTGGCGAGAGGTGCGCCATCGGCGGGGTGGGTCGCCGGCACAAGTAGAGGCGGCGGCGTTGTTGCTGTTGTTGTGTGGTGTTTGTTTTGTTCGGCTGTGTCGGCGAGCTGTGTTGCGGTGCGTGTGAATGGTGGTGCAAAAGTGCTGGCGTTGGGGCTGCGACTGCGACGGCGGCGAGCCGCGGGCGCGCCATTGATAGTGATGTTGTGAACAGCGGCTGTGTACGGTAGTGGTGTTGTTGTAGCACGACGTGCATCCGGGCCGGCGCGGAAAGCGCAGTTGCGGGCGGTTGCCCTTCGGTGCCAGCCATGTCGCGTGAGCGGCGGGTTGCTCTGGTGTCGACACGTGGTGCTCTGGGTTGTTGTGTGGTGCCCTTTGGCCGGTGGGGGTGGTTCGCGTGTGTCTCGTTCGCGCTCGGTGTCTGGTCGTGGTCGTGGTCGTGCTGCTCCCCCCGTCTGTCGGCGGTTTCCGACGTCGTCTGTACGTTTTTGTTCGTTTGCGGCGTGCCTGCCGACGTCGTCCCGTCGCGACCTTTCAACCGAAAGTGTGGCGCCCGAAGGTGAACGAACGTAACCCTGACCTCGGCGCTTTACGCTGAGCCGAGCGAACCGAACCGAACCTAACGTGTGGTGTGGCGAGGTGAGCTCAGCCTGTGAGCCCCTAACGTCTACGTAAGGTAAGCTGTCCGGCTCACGCCTCACGTTTGAACGCTTTTGTAACCTACGTTTGACGCTTCTTAACCTAGCACTGACCCCTTAACCTAACGTGTAACCTAACCTAACCTAACCTAACCTAACCTAACCTCTGACGCCTGACGTGTTTGAATGCTTAACCTAAGTTTGACGCTTAACCTAACCCAAGTCCCCTTAACCTAACCCACGTCCACCTAACCTAACCTAACGTAGACGTGTAAACGTAATGTGTAACGCGTAACGTGTAAGGTCGGCTGTCGTGTGTGCTTGACGGCAGATTGGGTTGGTCTGTAGATTCGGATTGCGGTTTGCCTCGGTCGAGGGGTTGGGTCGGAAGCGGCGAGGGGCGGCGGCGCCTGTTGCGCAGGCGGGCGTCCGTTTGCGGCGGGCAATTGTTGAGAAACGGCTGTGAATGTTGGCGGGCGAGAGGAGGAGGACGGCGCGCGATGTGGCCCGACGGCTGCGGGCCGATCGGGAAACGGCGGGAGGGCGACGGAAGGCGATGGGGCGGCGGAGGCGCGTTTGCACGGCCGTCATCGCCGCACGCCTCGGCTTGTGTGGCTGTGGCGCCGGCCGCGCTGGCCGGGCTGCCGCGGCGACGGTGTGGGAGTTTTGCCGAAGGTTTGGCCATTGTGGCGGGTCGTCGGCTGGGGCTGTGGGGGCGGCATTTGGGCGGGGGCGGCGATTCTCGGCGGGCCGACCCAGGCTGTAGCGCGCGGTAGCTGCAGTTTGGCCGTGGTTTGCGGCGCTGCCGTGGCGACTGGTTGGCGACTGTGGTGTGGCTGTGTGTAGCCCCATCCTCGGTGGTTTGAAAGGCGCGGGCGGTTGTGGCGCAGGTTTGGGGCTGCTCCGCACAGGCTGTCGGACGTTGGGCGGTAGCAAGCGCGGGAGGCGCGGCGCGGCGGCGCGCAGAGTGGCGGCCGCTCTCTCGGCCGTCCGCGCCCCGCCCGCGACACTGGCTGGGCCTTGTGATTCTCTGCTCTTGTGCTTGCGTGCCTGCCGTCCCGCTCGCTCTCGCTGTGTGTTACGCGCGTCGTCGAAATGGCAGATCAGGCGGCTACGAACGAGACTGCTGCGGCACCCGCCGCCACCGGCACTACGAAGAAGGCCAAGTCTGCGTCGTCTGCGAAGAAGCCGCGCGCCAAGCCTGCGCACCCGCGCACCTCTGAGATGGTGACGGCCCGCCATCAAGAGTCTGAAGGAGCGCGGCGGGTCGTCGCTGCAGGCGATCAAGAAGTACATAGCCGCGCACTACAAGCTGGACGCGGAGAAGCTGGCGCCGTTTATCAAGAAGTACCTCAAGTCGGCCGTCGTGGCGGGCGAGCTGGTGCAGACGAAGGGGAAGGGCGCGTCCGGCTCGTTCAAGCTTGCCGGCGCCGGCGGCGGGGGGGCGGCCGAGGGCG
>NW_025726374.1:0-79792 GCF_021461395.2 Schistocerca americana
TTGGCGGTTTCGGTGTGCTTTTTGCGGCGTGAGAGTGGGAATTAGTGGGGCCGGCTGTTGTGTTGGTTCCTTGTGTCTTGTGTCGCGTAGCTTGATGGCAACGTGGAAGGACGCCGGTTTCGTTTCGAGCCTTGCGTGTGGTTGTCGACGTTGACTGGTTGGCGTGTGCCGATGCACGTGCATGTGTGGGTCGCGAGTGCGTTTTTGGCTGGCTGTGTGTGTGTGTGTGTGTGTGTTTTGGGGGGGAAGGGGGAGGCGGTGGTGAAAGTGCAGTCGTTGCCACGGGCGTCGTCGGGTGGGGCTGGGGCTGTGCGTCGTGGCGGAAAGGTGGTAGGTTGCGGGAAGCGAGCCCGTCGTTGACGGTGTCGCGTGAGTTGTGAATCGAGTGGGGCGCGGGGCGCGGGACAGGAGCAGCGTGCCGCTGCGTCGTGGTCGTCAGCAGAGGCTGTGCGTGTGCTTGTCCTTTTTGTGGGCGGTTCGTGCGAGGCGTTTTTGTTTTGTGTTGCCCTAGTTGTTAGTTTATTTTGTTTGTGTTTGTTATTTTGAGACGACGACTGGTTGGTGGCGTGCGCGCGAAGTGGCGGTGTGCGCTTCCCGTGTCGTTTGTGTTGTTTGGTTTTTTTGTTTTTGTGTGTTTTTTTTTTTTTTTTTTTTTGCACTGGGCCCCGGTGGGTGGGTGCGTGTGTGTCGATTGCCGGCTGGCGAGAGGTGCGCCATCGGCGGGGTGGGTCGCCGGCACAAGTAGAGGCGGCGGCGTTGTTGCTGTTGTTGTGTGGTGTTTGTTTTGTTCGGCTGTGTCGGCGAGCTGTGTTGCGGTGCGTGTGAATGGTGGTGCAAAAGTGCTGGCGTTGGGGCTGCGACTGCGACGGCGGCGAGCCGCGGGCGCGCCATTGATAGTGATGTTGTGAACAGCGGCTGTGTACGGTAGTGGTGTTGTTGTAGCACGACGTGCATCCGGGCCGGCGCGGAAAGCGCAGTTGCGGGCGGTTGCCCTTCGGTGCCAGCCATGTCGCGTGAGCGGCGGGTTGCTCTGGTGTCGACACGTGGTGCTCTGGGTTGTTGTGTGGTGCCCTTTGGCCGGTGGGGGTGGTTCGCGTGTGTCTCGTTCGCGCTCGGTGTCTGGTCGTGGTCGTGGTCGTGCTGCTCCCCCGTCTGTCGGCGGTTTCCGACGTCGTCTGTACGTTTTTGTTCGTTTGCGGCGTGCCTGCCGACGTCGTCCCGTCGCGACCTTTCAACCGAAAGTGTGGCGCCCGAAGGTGAACGAACGTAACCCTGACCTCGGCGCTTTACGCTGAGCCGAGCGAACCGAACCGAACCTAACGTGTGGTGTGGCGAGGTGAGCTCAGCCTGTGAGCCCCTAACGTCTACGTAAGGTAAGCTGTCCGGCTCACGCCTCACGTTTGAACGCTTTTGTAACCTACGTTTGACGCTTCTTAACCTAGCACTGACCCCTTAACCTAACGTGTAACCTAACCTAACCTAACCTAACCTAACCTAACCTCTGACGCCTGACGTGTTTGAATGCTTAACCTAAGTTTGACGCTTAACCTAACCCAAGTCCCCTTAACCTAACCCACGTCCACCTAACCTAACCTAACGTAGACGTGTAAACGTAATGTGTAACGCGTAACGTGTAAGGTCGGCTGTCGTGTGTGCTTGACGGCAGATTGGGTTGGTCTGTAGATTCGGATTGCGGTTTGCCTCGGTCGAGGGGTTGGGTCGGAAGCGGCGAGGGGCGGCGGCGCCTGTTGCGCAGGCGGCGTCCGTTTGCGGCGGGCAATTGTTGAGAAACGGCTGTGAATGTTGGCGGGCGAGAGGAGGAGGACGGCGCGCGATGTGGCCCGACGGCTGCGGGCCGATCGGGAAACGGCGGGAGGGCGACGGAAGGCGATGGGGCGGCGGAGGCGCGTTTGCACGGCCGTCATCGCCGCACGCCTCGGCTTGTGTGGCTGTGGCGCCGGCCGCGCTGGCCGGGCTGCCGCGGCGACGGTGTGGGAGTTTTGCCGAAGGTTTGGCCATTGTGGCGGGTCGTCGGCTGGGGCTGTGGGGGCGGCATTTGGGCGGGGGCGGCGATTCTCGGCGGGCCGACCCAGGCTGTAGCGCGCGGTAGCTGCAGTTTGGCCGTGGTTTGCGGCGCTGCCGTGGCGACTGGTTGGCGACTGTGGTGTGGCTGTGTGTAGCCCCATCCTCGGTGGTTTGAAAGGCGCGGGCGGTTGTGGCGCAGGTTTGGGGCTGCTCCGCACAGGCTGTCGGACGTTGGGCGGTAGCAAGCGCGGGAGGCGCGGCGCGGCGGCGCGCAGAGTGGCGGCCGCTCTCTCGGCCGTCCGCGCCCGCCCGCGACACTGGCTGGGCCTTGTGATTCTCTGCTCTTGTGCTTGCGTGCCTGCCGTCCCGCTCGCTCTCGCTGTGTGTTACGCGCGTCGTCGAAATGGCAGATCAGGCGGCTACGAACGAGACTGCTGCGGCACCCGCCGCCACCGGCACTACGAAGAAGGCCAAGTCTGCGTCGTCTGCGAAGAAGCCGCGCGCCAAGCCTGCGCACCCGCGCACCTCTGAGATGGTGACGGCCGCCATCAAGAGTCTGAAGGAGCGCGGCGGGTCGTCGCTGCAGGCGATCAAGAAGTACATAGCCGCGCACTACAAGCTGGACGCGGAGAAGCTGGCGCCGTTTATCAAGAAGTACCTCAAGTCGGCCGTCGTGGCGGGCGAGCTGGTGCAGACGAAGGGGAAGGGCGCGTCCGGCTCGTTCAAGCTTGCCGGCGCCGGCGGCGGGGGGGGCGGCCGAGGGCGGCAAGGCTCGTGCTGGCGGTGCCAAGAAGAAGCGCGCCGCTCCGGCCAGCAAGGAGAAGAAGGGCGCCCGTGCGGCCGGCGCAAAGAAGGCTGGTGGCGTGAAGGCGGCGACCGGTCGGAAGGCGGGCGCCGCCAAGAAGGCGTCTGCGGCGTCGGCCGCTCCCGCGGGTGCGAAGAAGGCGGCTGCGGCCAAGCCGGCCAAGGCCAAGTCGCCGTCGAAGGCGAAGAAGGCCGCCAAGGTTCCGACGAAGAAGCCGAAGGCGCCGCGCCCGAAGAAGGCGACGACGCCGTCTAAGGCGAAGGCTTCGCCCAAGAAGAAGAAGTAGAGTAGAGGAGAAAGAGATGGGAAAGGAAGGGTTTGGCGCTTGACTCCGTCGTCCCCACCCCCCGTCGTCGTCTAGTGGCGCGCAAGAGACGCGCGGCCCAAAACGGCCCTTCTCAGGGCCATCAAAGCACGTCGGGGAAGGTTTTGATTGTCGTGTTGCGTTTGGTGTGGGTGTCTGTCTGGCGTTTCTGTATGCCCGTGGGGATGCTGTTTGCGTGCCGTGGTGGTTGGATTGCGGGGGTCGGTGGCGGGTGTGGGCGGCGGTAGCGGTAAGCGGTGTTGTTGTTGTTGTTGTTGTCGTGGTTGATTGTCGCCGTGTTTGTTTTGTGGCGGCGGCCGACGGTTGGTTTTCTGTCACGTTGTTTTGTTTGAATACGTTGGTTGGCTTGCCTGCGTTCGTTCTTCTCGGATGTCTGTCTTGTCGAGTCGTGTCTGGTCTTTGTTTTGTTCCTTTGTGTGTGTGTGTGTTATGTTTTGCAACGGGGGGGCACGTTGAGATGCGGAAGGAGTCGGCGGGGATTTCGGTGGCGTGTAGAGCGAGCGAGCGCGCCTGCCTGGCCGTTGGCCGTCGGAGTGGAGTGCGGGTTTTTTTTGTTTTCGAAACGAAAGCGGCGGCCGGCCAGCCACCCGTGCGGTGTGACGTCGGCCGTTGGGTATTGTGCGCTTTGAGCGCCGGGGAGGGATGATGTGTGATTGTTGCGCGCTGCTAGCAGGCAGGCAGAGTGAGCGGGTGTGGCGGACGGACGGGAAGTGGTGGTTTTTGTTTTTGGGTTGCGGGGCGAGAGGCAGGCGACCGACAAAGTTTGCTCGCGACGGAGAGATGTTAGTGGCCCTGAAAAGGGCCGTTTTTGTTTGTGCGGTGCGGTGCCGCGGCGCGGTTTAGGCGCGCTCGCCGCGGATGCGGCGCGCGAGCTGGATGTCCTTGGGCATGATGGTGACGCGCTTGGCGTGGATTGCGCACAGGTTGGTGTCTTCGAAGAGGCCGACGAGGTAGGCCTCGCTGGCCTCCTGCAGGGCCATGACTGCGGAGCTCTGGAAGCGCAGGTCGGTCTTGAAGTCCTGGGCGATCTCGCGCACTAGGCGCTGGAATGGCAGCTTGCGGATGAGCAGCTCTGTGCTCTTCTGGTAGCGCCTGATTTCTCGCAGGGCGACGGTGCCCGGCCTGTAGCGGTGGGGCTTCTTGACGCCTCCGGTGGCGGGCGCGCTCTTCCTCGCCGCCTTGGTGGCGAGCTGTTTGCGCGGCGCCTTTCCGCCGGTGGACTTGCGGGCCGTTTGCTTTGTGCGGGCCATGGCGGTAGCGGTAGCGGTAGCGGAGCGGCGTGCGTGGAGGTTAGGTGCGGCGCGGCGTCCGGTGCTGCCTTGACAACGGGCCCGCGCGCCTCCGTGCTGCGCTTATATGCCCTCGGTTGCGCGTGGTGGGGGGAGGGCGGGCCAGAGTCTATATAGGGGGGCGGCGGGCGCGCTGGGCGCAGACCGTAGCCGACTCGCCAGCCGCTGCAGCTGCTGTTTGTGCACGTTTTGCTTTGCCCGAGGAAGGAAGGATGACAGGCCGCGGCAAGGGAGGAAAGGGGCTCGGCAAGGGTGGCGCCAAGCGGCACCGCAAGGTGTTGCGCGACAACATCCAGGGCATCACGAAGCCCGCCATCCGCCGCCTGGCTCGCAGGGGCGGCGTGAAGCGCATCTCTGGTCTGATCTACGAGGAGACCCGCGGGGTGCTGAAGGTGTTCCTGGAGAACGTGATCCGCGACGCGGTGACGTACACTGAGCACGCCAAGCGCAAGACTGTGACGGCCATGGACGTGGTGTACGCCCTGAAGAGGCAGGGGCGCACCCTGTACGGTTTCGGCGGTTAGGCTGCGTCGCAGCGGGCGCTGGCCTTCCCGCGGCCGTGCTTGTGGGTGGGAGAGACTAGAAAACGGCCCTTTTCAGGGCCACCACACTGTTCGGAAGTTGAAAAGTGCGAAAGAGTCTGTGTTGTTGCTGCGTGTGTGCGCGCTGTGTTGTTTGTTTGTTTGTTTCTTTCTTTCCGTTTGAGCGACGTGATGTGACTGGGAGGGGAGAAGGAAAGGAAACGTGTCATGTGGCTGGCTGTGTGTGGAGCTGCTTCGTTTGTGTGTCTTTGTATCGATCGCGACGGAGATGGCGGGCGGGCTGTGTGTTGTTGTGCGAGAGGCGGTGATTATTTGCTTGCGTGGTTTGTCTCTGTGTGTTTGTTTGCGGCGGCGTTGGGGTTTCCGAGGCAAGGCGTGTGGGCATAGGCGGCCGGATCAGCTGTTTCGTTCGTGTCGACGGCCGTTGCGCGCGGGAGTGGAGGGCGGTGTGTCGACACGCCTCCCTTTAACAATGGTCATTATTGCTGCCGTTGTCGGTTTGGAAGGCGACTGCGACGGTGCAAAATGTGTGCGTGTGTGTGTGTGTTGGGCCACACGGGCTGTGTGGACGACAAGATGGCGGACGTGCGCCGGCGGCGGCTGTGCTGTGACAGTGCAAAGTTAAAACAAAACAAGGTGCGGCGAGGACGACTGAAATTTTGCTTTGGACGTAGGTTTGTGTGGTGGCCCTGAAAAGGGCCGATTGTTGTGGGCCGAGCCGGCAAAGCGCGTTGCGTGCAGGGGAGCACGCGGCGCTGCGATTGCCTGGCCTCCTTTAGGCCTTCTTCTCGGTCTTCTTTGGCAGCAGGACGGCCTGGATGTTGGGCAGGACACCACCCTGTGCGATGGTGACGCCCGACAGGAGCTTGTTGAGCTCCTCGTCGTTGCGGATGGCAAGCTGCAGGTGGCGCGGGATGATGCGCGTCTTCTTGTTGTCGCGGGCCGCGTTTCCGGCCAGCTCGAGCACCTCAGCCGCGAGGTACTCCATGACGGCGGCGAGGTAGACGGGCGCCCCGGCGCCGACGCGCTCTGCGTAGTTTCCCTTGCGCAGGAGGCGGTGGATTCTGCCGACCGGGAACTGGAGCCCAGCCCTGCTTGAGCGGGACTTTGACTTGCCCTTGACTTTGCCTCCCTTTCCGCGTCCGGACATGGCGATGGGCTAGCGACGGTGCACACGAAACGGAAACGAAAACGACCGGTGCGAGCGGCAGCGAGTCGAGCAGCGGAGTGCGTGCCGGCGCAGCCGGGGTGGGGGTGCTTTATGGGCTCGGGTGCGGCGGCCGGTTGCGCGCGCGCCCCATTGGTCGGCGGCCGCAACAGGGCGAGCTGGTAAAGGTGCGGCGGCGGCTGGCGGCGGGTGCCACTGTGTGGGGAGACGCTGACTAGAGCGGAGCGCTTGCTACTGGTGTTGCTGCTGCCGTACGTTGGTTGGAGATGCCGCCCAAGACTAGCGGGAAGGCCGCCAAGAAGGCTGGCAAGGCGCAGAAGAACATTTCGAAGGGCGACAAGAAGAAGAAGCGCAAGAGGAAGGAGAGCTATGCCATCTACATCTACAAGGTGCTGAAGCAGGTGCACCCTGACACGGGCATCTCGTCGAAGGCGATGAGCATCATGAACAGCTTCGTGAACGACATTTTCGAGCGCATTGCGGCCGAGGCTTCTCGCCTGGCGCACTACAACAAGCGCTCGACCATCACGTCCCGCGAGATCCAGACCGCTGTGCGGCTGTTGCTGCCTGGCGAGCTGGCCAAGCACGCCGTGAGCGAGGGCACGAAGGCGGTGACCAAGTACACGAGCTCCAAGTAAGGAGGTGGCTCTGGAATGGAAGGAAGGATGGAGAAGGCTCCTCCGTTGCGAGAGCGGCGAAACGGCCCTTTTCAGGGCCACCAACTTGCCTTTTGCGGGAAGGGCGGAATTGTTGTTGTTGTTGTTGTTTGTGTGGACGGCTGTGATGTATGTGTGCATTTTGATTGTGGGTGGGGGGGCGCGTCAAAGCGTGTTGCGCGGGGTACGGCCACGAGGTTGGTCGCCGTGGCGTGGAATGGTGGCACGCCTCGTTGGCGTGGTTTTTGACCCATTGGTGTTGTTGGGGTGTGTGTGTGTTTGTGTGTTACCCGTCTGCGAGGGGGGACAGTGCGATCGGCGACTTTTGTGTCACCGTAACGACGGCCGTTTGCGGGTTTGTTTTTTTGCACATCATACATGGCGAGGGTGAAATGTGAAATGTTTTTGTTTGGTTTGTTTTTGCCGCCCACTATTCCCTTTGCTGTACGCCGAGTTTGACAATGGTGCGACGTAACTGCAGCGTGGAGGTGTGTGAGTGACGTTGAAATGAACGTGCCATTAAGACGCATTGTTGTTGTATTGTACTGTACGTGTACGGCGACACGCACGATGATGTACCATTCGACTCTGATGTTTGATAGCCGTGTCTGACTGATTGCGTACGACGCACGCACACCGATGTCGTCATTCAAGATGCACGCTAGACGGCGGCGGCGGCGGCGGCGCCGGTCGTTTGTTTGGCGAATGTCTGTACACGTGTTTGTCTGTGTCCATCCGGTATGTATTTGTTTGTTTGTTTGAAAGTGTTTTGTGTGTCGGTGACGTGGTCCGATCCGTCGCCCCCTGAGTAACTGTCGATCGGCGCGATAGACCGGCGTCACGCAACTGAACCGAAGTCTTGGGCACACCCGTCATACTGTTGTACACCGTCGCGCTGAGAACGGTAACGAAAGGTTGACTCTGATCGGTCGAATGTCTGGGCAGAACGTGAGGAATGAGGCAAGAGTGCAAGGAGGGGGGGGCAAAAGAGAGAGGAAGGGAAAAAGGGGAGAAACGCATTCGTAGAGCAACGGAACGTTCCCGTGTCGGAGGCGTATTGGAGCCGCACTGAAATGCGTTTAACGGCGGCGCGGCTGCAAGTGTCTGCCGTGGTGAACGTTACCTTTGACGGCTGCATTGGGCTTTGCCTTTGCTTTCGCTTTCGCTTTCGCTTTCCCGGATGTACGTAACGTTTGTTGATATGGTTCTGAGGAAGAGTGTATGACAGTGCCGTGCCGTCCATGTTCGTGTGCCCTCCCATTGTGTGTATGCTATTGTCTGTGTACTTGAATGATGTATGTAGGTGTTAGTGGACATGTTTTACCAGTGGGGGGAAATGGATCGTCGATAGTTGCCGTCACTCTGTCACGGTCGAGATGACGCACCCTCCGTACAGAAAGGTGTCGAGAAAGTGAGTGTGTGTGTGTGTGTGTGTGTGTGTGTGTGTGCGTGCGTGCGTCCGTGAATTGGCAGTGTTTGGAGGTGGGCGTGCCCTGCATGTGGCCCGGAAAAGGCTGTTCGTTAGGCGGTAGTGTTGTGTGGACAGGGGAGGGGCATGCGTAACGCTGCTGGCATGGCATTTCGGGAGATGGGAGGGGGCAAACGAGGAAACGAGGAGCGGCGGCCAAAGACGGGACGGGGAGGGGCGCGGTGTGGGTGGCTTGCGCCTGTGCTCGGCGTTGTGGTTTGTGCAAAAGAGGAGGAGAAAAACAATGTGAGTTGCCAGGGAGGGGAGCGGTGTTGTGTTGTGGTTGTCGTGGTGTAGCCGCAGACGCGGCTGTCAGTGAACGTGGCGAGACGGACGGATGCGCGGAGGGGCGGGGGCGGGGGCGGCGCATTTCGCCGGTGCCGTGCCGTGCCGTGCCGTGCCTGAAAGCCGCGTGGTCGCTGTGTTGTTGGTGGCGTGGGGGCGAGGAGAGTACCGTACGGGTGTGCTTGTGCGCCGGAAATGGCACACTGCGCCCGCCCGTCTTGGAGGCTGATGGCTGTGGTGTGGAAATGGGGCGCGGTGATGTTGAAGCACAGAAAAGAAACCAAGAAAACGGAAGGCGTGATGCGGCGGTGGTGGTGAGAGCGGGAAAAACAAAACAAAAGAAAAAAAACAACAAAAAAAAAGAAGGAAAAACAACAAGAAACAAAAAAGAAAACAAAAAGTCTATCAATATTAAAATGTAAATGGAAATGGAAATGGACCCAGGTATAACCTCCCTGCACAAATAGCAGAGAGTCCGATGATAATAAAAATGTGCCAGAATGTTAACGTCCCTACAAAACAAACCCAACGATAATATTAATGAAAGAGTGAACCGTATGTAACATTGCAACAGACATAATGAAACCTGATAAATTGTATAAGGGCAGCAGCCGTTGACCTTTGGCCCTGTATTCAGAATAAAAAGAGCCAAAGATCGTTACCCCAATGAAAAAGACACTGAAACACGTATGTAACATAGTAGCGATGGCGAGACATTGTAGCATCTGTGACCAGAGAGTTTGCGCTGGACTGCGCGAGTGTTGCGAGCGGTTCTCAGTCAGTCAGTCAGTCTGTGTAGTTGAGGGCTGTACTCTGTCAGTAGTCGTCGCGTGCAGTACGCTAATAGTCGTCATGCAGAGCGGTCGGTCAGTAGTAGCAGCCGAGTGCGGTTGTGTGATGTAGGCGGTCGGCAACACTGGTCAAGATGGTGAATAAGGTATACTGTTAATTAATATAATCATTAGATAATGAGAAATTGTATTTATTGTAATTATGCTCCAACAAGTTCCCCAATAATAATTTTTATTTCAAAAGCATTTTTCAAACATTTAATCTTTTATTGAACTAAAGAGTTCGTTCCACTTCTTTGAAGAAAAATGTCACTAAAATCACAAAAAAAGAGAATATTATTATTTGCAATGCAGTTCCTCCAAGCGCTGCGCAACAACCAGAGCAGAAATGTGACATCCATTTATTCGGAGGTAAGACTTTAATTCCGATTGTTTTGCACAGGGCCAAAGACCGATATTTCGGTTTAATTGAAGTTTCTTGTCACTGAACGGACTTTTTTAAATGTTGTGTGAAGACTTTATATTTGAGTCAGATTGCGAATTGCACATTGTTGTTGCCATTTTCAATACCTCTCATTGTGGGCGAGGTTACAATTAGCGCAATGTCCATTAGCATCCGTAAATAACATTGTCCATTATTTTAAATATTGCTGGGAGGTTACAACACACACACAAAACAAAAAACAAAAAGAAACAAAAAATTGCATTTATATCCGCTCCTCGATTGTAGATACCCCTTACACAGCTGTGTGCAATGAATGAGTGCTGGCTGGTAATTAATTGCACTCCTTGGAGGGAAATGCCATAGGAAGTAGTCTTTAAAAAGTGAATGTTTTTCGTTAAGAGACAAAAGTTACTTTAGAAAAAAAGTAATAGTGGGGCTTGTGTTGTTGAACAAAATAAGTACAATGAACATACGTTATCAGATTTGCGCAATGCAGCGTCACACCACCTCTTGATTATAACACAATATACTATACATCGTCCCGAACCGTGACCAGAGTCGCGAGACGAGCAGAGCACGCCGCCGACGCCCGCTCAGTACAACCGTCCACCCGCTACTACTGTCGACCGACTACTACCTCTCCCGACTCGCGCTACAATATATATAACAACTGTTCCTGGCGACCCGGTGCGTGCCACTACTGTCGTCTGGCGCGGTCCAAGCGCCGACTAGCAGCGATAAAGAACTCTCTGGTCAGACAGAGATGCTGTCATGCCTCGCCATCGCTCTGGTAATGAATACATACGTGTTGCAGCGTGCGTACCACCGGAACACGCAGTGGCGGAGCCAAAGACTGTGTTGTCGAGGTCGAGTGCGAGTGGGAAGAGAGGCAGCGTCGGCACGGAGATGCAAGCGAGCGCGAGACGCACGGGGGCTGCGGCGTGGCGCGTTTGCGGTCGGCGCCTTTGGTGGCAACGGCCGGGACAAGCAGCGGTGTATGGTGTGGTGCGGGGCGGACAGGGGCGGCGGTGGACGGGGAGGAGGCGGCGCGACGACGGCATGGGGGCGAAAACGGGACGGGGGACGGCGGATGTTGAGAGGCGTCACGCGCGGACAGGACACAGACACAGAGACACACAGAGTGGAAAGGGAGGGTGCGCGGTAGTAGTTGGGAATGTGCGTACCGTGCGGGATGGGAGTGGGCGAGGAACACGGTCGTGGCCCCTGTTTTGGGTGCGTGTGATGACGTCGGTGTGTTGTGGGAAGGGAAGGTGCTGTGGCGGCGGCGCGTAATGGGCGTAGGCCGAAAAGAGAAAGGAACGTGGGCAGTGTGTTGGCAAGCGTCGGTTCGACTGCGACGTTGATGGGCAGGGCAGGGCAAGGTTAATGGTGGTAGGAGTAGGCGTGTGGGCGCAAAAAATCTGCCGCTGCAGGCGGTGCCGTAACCGCCATGGCGGGAAGGAGAGAGGGCCAAAGAAAGAAAGAAAGAAGAAAAAAAAGGAGGGGGGGGGGGGCGAAAGTGGAGAGGCGGTGGTGTGAGAAGGGCGGGGGCGGAAGGAAGGCAGGAAGGACAAGAGGCGAGGCGACGGCTTGCTTTGTGTATCGGTCGGTCTCTGGCTATGCTTCGTTTTCTGCAGCAGGGTCGGTGCGCGGCGTGGCTCGCGGCAGTGGGAACGCCTGGTGGCTGGACGGCCAGCAATGCGGTTGGATGGGCGGCCACAGCACCGCACCTGTGCCCGAGGAGGAGACGCTGGCGGCGGGCCCTGAGGTGAGGCCGGCTCGGCTGGGGCTGTGGATGTGTAGGTGTGCGCCGCTGCTGCAACAACGAGTAAAACGCGAGAAGAAGGGATGGCGGTAGAGAGGAAAAAAAAAAAAAAGGTCGTGTTGTGTTGATGCGCAGGCAGACGCGTACAGAGGGACGAGCCCGGTCTGCAGCAGGGTGTGGCCGTGCCGAGTGCAGAGCAGCGGCGGCTCGGTTCGGTTCGGCCCGGCCCGGCGGGCCGCGCTGTTGTCGCGGACGTGAGCGCCCCCTGGCGGGTGGCCGGAGGCGGCGCGGCGTGTTGGACGTGTGGCTGGTGGCAGTGCACAATTTGCGAGTGGCTGGCGGTGTGGTGTGGCGGTTGGCGCGTCGGGCGGCGGAGAGGTATGTGTTGCGGGCGCCCTTTGCTGCGCTGCGTCGTTGCGTGTGCCGTACAGGGCGGGCGCTTGTCGACTGTGTGGGCGGTGTGGCGAATTGGCGTGAAACGGCTGCCGAGAGGTGTGTGGTAGCGAGCCGGTCGGTGGTGTCAGTGCGAAGGGGAATGTGCGTGCGTTTGGCGGTTTCGGTGTGCTTTTTGCGGCGTGAGAGTGGGAATTAGTGGGGCCGGCTGTTGTGTTGGTTCCTTGTGTCTTGTGTCGCGTAGCTTGATGGCAACGTGGAAGGACGCCGGTTTCGTTTCGAGCCTTGCGTGTGGTTGTCGACGTTGACTGGTTGGCGTGTGCCGATGCACGTGCATGTGTGGGTCGCGAGTGCGTTTTTGGCTGGCTGTGTGTGTGTGTGTGTGTGTGTTTTGGGGGGGAAGGGGGAGGCGGTGGTGAAAGTGCAGTCGTTGCCACGGGCGTCGTCGGGTGGGGCTGGGGCTGTGCGTCGTGGCGGAAAGGTGGTAGGTTGCGGGAAGCGAGCCCGTCGTTGACGGTGTCGCGTGAGTTGTGAATCGAGTGGGGCGCGGGGCGCGGGACAGGAGCAGCGTGCCGCTGCGTCGTGGTCGTCAGCAGAGGCTGTGCGTGTGCTTGTCCTTTTTGTGGGCGGTTCGTGCGAGGCGTTTTTGTTTTGTGTTGCCCTAGTTGTTAGTTTATTTTGTTTGTGTTTGTTATTTTGAGACGACGACTGGTTGGTGGCGTGCGCGCGAAGTGGCGGTGTGCGCTTCCCGTGTCGTTTGTGTTGTTTGGTTTTTTTGTTTTTGTGTGTTTTTTTTTTTTTTTTTTTTTGCACTGGGCCCCGGTGGGTGGGTGCGTGTGTGTCGATTGCCGGCTGGCGAGAGGTGCGCCATCGGCGGGGTGGGTCGCCGGCACAAGTAGAGGCGGCGGCGTTGTTGCTGTTGTTGTGTGGTGTTTGTTTTGTTCGGCTGTGTCGGCGAGCTGTGTTGCGGTGCGTGTGAATGGTGGTGCAAAAGTGCTGGCGTTGGGGCTGCGACTGCGACGGCGGCGAGCCGCGGGCGCGCCATTGATAGTGATGTTGTGAACAGCGGCTGTGTACGGTAGTGGTGTTGTTGTAGCACGACGTGCATCCGGGCCGGCGCGGAAAGCGCAGTTGCGGGCGGTTGCCCTTCGGTGCCAGCCATGTCGCGTGAGCGGCGGGTTGCTCTGGTGTCGACACGTGGTGCTCTGGGTTGTTGTGTGGTGCCCTTTGGCCGGTGGGGGTGGTTCGCGTGTGTCTCGTTCGCGCTCGGTGTCTGGTCGTGGTCGTGGTCGTGCTGCTCCCCCGTCTGTCGGCGGTTTCCGACGTCGTCTGTACGTTTTTGTTCGTTTGCGGCGTGCCTGCCGACGTCGTCCCGTCGCGACCTTTCAACCGAAAGTGTGGCGCCCGAAGGTGAACGAACGTAACCCTGACCTCGGCGCTTTACGCTGAGCCGAGCGAACCGAACCGAACCTAACGTGTGGTGTGGCGAGGTGAGCTCAGCCTGTGAGCCCCTAACGTCTACGTAAGGTAAGCTGTCCGGCTCACGCCTCACGTTTGAACGCTTTTGTAACCTACGTTTGACGCTTCTTAACCTAGCACTGACCCCTTAACCTAACGTGTAACCTAACCTAACCTAACCTAACCTAACCTAACCTCTGACGCCTGACGTGTTTGAATGCTTAACCTAAGTTTGACGCTTAACCTAACCCAAGTCCCCTTAACCTAACCCACGTCCACCTAACCTAACCTAACGTAGACGTGTAAACGTAATGTGTAACGCGTAACGTGTAAGGTCGGCTGTCGTGTGTGCTTGACGGCAGATTGGGTTGGTCTGTAGATTCGGATTGCGGTTTGCCTCGGTCGAGGGGTTGGGTCGGAAGCGGCGAGGGGCGGCGGCGCCTGTTGCGCAGGCGGCGTCCGTTTGCGGCGGGCAATTGTTGAGAAACGGCTGTGAATGTTGGCGGGCGAGAGGAGGAGGACGGCGCGCGATGTGGCCCGACGGCTGCGGGCCGATCGGGAAACGGCGGGAGGGCGACGGAAGGCGATGGGGCGGCGGAGGCGCGTTTGCACGGCCGTCATCGCCGCACGCCTCGGCTTGTGTGGCTGTGGCGCCGGCCGCGCTGGCCGGGCTGCCGCGGCGACGGTGTGGGAGTTTTGCCGAAGGTTTGGCCATTGTGGCGGGTCGTCGGCTGGGGCTGTGGGGGCGGCATTTGGGCGGGGGCGGCGATTCTCGGCGGGCCGACCCAGGCTGTAGCGCGCGGTAGCTGCAGTTTGGCCGTGGTTTGCGGCGCTGCCGTGGCGACTGGTTGGCGACTGTGGTGTGGCTGTGTGTAGCCCCATCCTCGGTGGTTTGAAAGGCGCGGGCGGTTGTGGCGCAGGTTTGGGGCTGCTCCGCACAGGCTGTCGGACGTTGGGCGGTAGCAAGCGCGGGAGGCGCGGCGCGGCGGCGCGCAGAGTGGCGGCCGCTCTCTCGGCCGTCCGCGCCCGCCCGCGACACTGGCTGGGCCTTGTGATTCTCTGCTCTTGTGCTTGCGTGCCTGCCGTCCCGCTCGCTCTCGCTGTGTGTTACGCGCGTCGTCGAAATGGCAGATCAGGCGGCTACGAACGAGACTGCTGCGGCACCCGCCGCCACCGGCACTACGAAGAAGGCCAAGTCTGCGTCGTCTGCGAAGAAGCCGCGCGCCAAGCCTGCGCACCCGCGCACCTCTGAGATGGTGACGGCCGCCATCAAGAGTCTGAAGGAGCGCGGCGGGTCGTCGCTGCAGGCGATCAAGAAGTACATAGCCGCGCACTACAAGCTGGACGCGGAGAAGCTGGCGCCGTTTATCAAGAAGTACCTCAAGTCGGCCGTCGTGGCGGGCGAGCTGGTGCAGACGAAGGGGAAGGGCGCGTCCGGCTCGTTCAAGCTTGCCGGCGCCGGCGGCGGGGGGGCGGCCGAGGGCGGCAAGGCTCGTGCTGGCGGTGCCAAGAAGAAGCGCGCCGCTCCGGCCAGCAAGGAGAAGAAGGGCGCCCGTGCGGCCGGCGCAAAGAAGGCTGGTGGCGTGAAGGCGGCGACCGGTCGGAAGGCGGGCGCCGCCAAGAAGGCGTCTGCGGCGTCGGCCGCTCCCGCGGGTGCGAAGAAGGCGGCTGCGGCCAAGCCGGCCAAGGCCAAGTCGCCGTCGAAGGCGAAGAAGGCCGCCAAGGTTCCGACGAAGAAGCCGAAGGCGCCGCGCCCGAAGAAGGCGACGACGCCGTCTAAGGCGAAGGCTTCGCCCAAGAAGAAGAAGTAGAGTAGAGGAGAAAGAGATGGGAAAGGAAGGGTTTGGCGCTTGACTCCGTCGTCCCCACCCCCCGTCGTCGTCTAGTGGCGCGCAAGAGACGCGCGGCCCAAAACGGCCCTTCTCAGGGCCATCAAAGCACGTCGGGGAAGGTTTTGATTGTCGTGTTGCGTTTGGTGTGGGTGTCTGTCTGGCGTTTCTGTATGCCCGTGGGGATGCTGTTTGCGTGCCGTGGTGGTTGGATTGCGGGGGTCGGTGGCGGGTGTGGGCGGCGGTAGCGGTAAGCGGTGTTGTTGTTGTTGTTGTTGTCGTGGTTGATTGTCGCCGTGTTTGTTTTGTGGCGGCGGCCGACGGTTGGTTTTCTGTCACGTTGTTTTGTTTGAATACGTTGGTTGGCTTGCCTGCGTTCGTTCTTCTCGGATGTCTGTCTTGTCGAGTCGTGTCTGGTCTTTGTTTTGTTCCTTTGTGTGTGTGTGTGTTATGTTTTGCAACGGGGGGGCACGTTGAGATGCGGAAGGAGTCGGCGGGGATTTCGGTGGCGTGTAGAGCGAGCGAGCGCGCCTGCCTGGCCGTTGGCCGTCGGAGTGGAGTGCGGGTTTTTTTTGTTTTCGAAACGAAAGCGGCGGCCGGCCAGCCACCCGTGCGGTGTGACGTCGGCCGTTGGGTATTGTGCGCTTTGAGCGCCGGGGAGGGATGATGTGTGATTGTTGCGCGCTGCTAGCAGGCAGGCAGAGTGAGCGGGTGTGGCGGACGGACGGGAAGTGGTGGTTTTTGTTTTTGGGTTGCGGGGCGAGAGGCAGGCGACCGACAAAGTTTGCTCGCGACGGAGAGATGTTAGTGGCCCTGAAAAGGGCCGTTTTTGTTTGTGCGGTGCGGTGCCGCGGCGCGGTTTAGGCGCGCTCGCCGCGGATGCGGCGCGCGAGCTGGATGTCCTTGGGCATGATGGTGACGCGCTTGGCGTGGATTGCGCACAGGTTGGTGTCTTCGAAGAGGCCGACGAGGTAGGCCTCGCTGGCCTCCTGCAGGGCCATGACTGCGGAGCTCTGGAAGCGCAGGTCGGTCTTGAAGTCCTGGGCGATCTCGCGCACTAGGCGCTGGAATGGCAGCTTGCGGATGAGCAGCTCTGTGCTCTTCTGGTAGCGCCTGATTTCTCGCAGGGCGACGGTGCCCGGCCTGTAGCGGTGGGGCTTCTTGACGCCTCCGGTGGCGGGCGCGCTCTTCCTCGCCGCCTTGGTGGCGAGCTGTTTGCGCGGCGCCTTTCCGCCGGTGGACTTGCGGGCCGTTTGCTTTGTGCGGGCCATGGCGGTAGCGGTAGCGGTAGCGGAGCGGCGTGCGTGGAGGTTAGGTGCGGCGCGGCGTCCGGTGCTGCCTTGACAACGGGCCCGCGCGCCTCCGTGCTGCGCTTATATGCCCTCGGTTGCGCGTGGTGGGGGGAGGGCGGGCCAGAGTCTATATAGGGGGGCGGCGGGCGCGCTGGGCGCAGACCGTAGCCGACTCGCCAGCCGCTGCAGCTGCTGTTTGTGCACGTTTTGCTTTGCCCGAGGAAGGAAGGATGACAGGCCGCGGCAAGGGAGGAAAGGGGCTCGGCAAGGGTGGCGCCAAGCGGCACCGCAAGGTGTTGCGCGACAACATCCAGGGCATCACGAAGCCCGCCATCCGCCGCCTGGCTCGCAGGGGCGGCGTGAAGCGCATCTCTGGTCTGATCTACGAGGAGACCCGCGGGGTGCTGAAGGTGTTCCTGGAGAACGTGATCCGCGACGCGGTGACGTACACTGAGCACGCCAAGCGCAAGACTGTGACGGCCATGGACGTGGTGTACGCCCTGAAGAGGCAGGGGCGCACCCTGTACGGTTTCGGCGGTTAGGCTGCGTCGCAGCGGGCGCTGGCCTTCCCGCGGCCGTGCTTGTGGGTGGGAGAGACTAGAAAACGGCCCTTTTCAGGGCCACCACACTGTTCGGAAGTTGAAAAGTGCGAAAGAGTCTGTGTTGTTGCTGCGTGTGTGCGCGCTGTGTTGTTTGTTTGTTTGTTTCTTTCTTTCCGTTTGAGCGACGTGATGTGACTGGGAGGGGAGAAGGAAAGGAAACGTGTCATGTGGCTGGCTGTGTGTGGAGCTGCTTCGTTTGTGTGTCTTTGTATCGATCGCGACGGAGATGGCGGGCGGGCTGTGTGTTGTTGTGCGAGAGGCGGTGATTATTTGCTTGCGTGGTTTGTCTCTGTGTGTTTGTTTGCGGCGGCGTTGGGGTTTCCGAGGCAAGGCGTGTGGGCATAGGCGGCCGGATCAGCTGTTTCGTTCGTGTCGACGGCCGTTGCGCGCGGGAGTGGAGGGCGGTGTGTCGACACGCCTCCCTTTAACAATGGTCATTATTGCTGCCGTTGTCGGTTTGGAAGGCGACTGCGACGGTGCAAAATGTGTGCGTGTGTGTGTGTGTTGGGCCACACGGGCTGTGTGGACGACAAGATGGCGGACGTGCGCCGGCGGCGGCTGTGCTGTGACAGTGCAAAGTTAAAACAAAACAAGGTGCGGCGAGGACGACTGAAATTTTGCTTTGGACGTAGGTTTGTGTGGTGGCCCTGAAAAGGGCCGATTGTTGTGGGCCGAGCCGGCAAAGCGCGTTGCGTGCAGGGGAGCACGCGGCGCTGCGATTGCCTGGCCTCCTTTAGGCCTTCTTCTCGGTCTTCTTTGGCAGCAGGACGGCCTGGATGTTGGGCAGGACACCACCCTGTGCGATGGTGACGCCCGACAGGAGCTTGTTGAGCTCCTCGTCGTTGCGGATGGCAAGCTGCAGGTGGCGCGGGATGATGCGCGTCTTCTTGTTGTCGCGGGCCGCGTTTCCGGCCAGCTCGAGCACCTCAGCCGCGAGGTACTCCATGACGGCGGCGAGGTAGACGGGCGCCCCGGCGCCGACGCGCTCTGCGTAGTTTCCCTTGCGCAGGAGGCGGTGGATTCTGCCGACCGGGAACTGGAGCCCAGCCCTGCTTGAGCGGGACTTTGACTTGCCCTTGACTTTGCCTCCCTTTCCGCGTCCGGACATGGCGATGGGCTAGCGACGGTGCACACGAAACGGAAACGAAAACGACCGGTGCGAGCGGCAGCGAGTCGAGCAGCGGAGTTTTTTTTTTTTTTTTTTTTTTTTTTTTTTTTTTTTTTTTTTTTTTTTTTTTTTTTTTTTTTTTTTTAACTTTCATTCCTCCACCGGAAGGGTGGGGCGGGCTCATGGAGGGCTTAATGCCGCTTTGGAGCCTTATCTTATTCTTATGTTATTCTGTGGTGGCACTTTTTATTTCATAGTTTGGGTAGTTTTGTTCAGATTTTCTATTTTCTGTTCCTATACGTATATATATATATTTATTAGCGTTTTGCTATATTATTATTTTGTTAGTTGGTTTGTTGGATTTGGGGACTATACACAGCCCTGACATTTGTCTTACAGCTGAGGGAAACCCCATAAAACCTCAGCCAGGGTTGGGTGTCATTCCTGTTTCATTCTGTCTCTTAATTAGTCTAGCATGATGTGGAATTGCAGGTGCTCTGGGAGTTGTTTTCCTGTTGTAACTGTTTCTAAATCCTTGTGTTTTCCGGGGTGAATTTGTTCTGTTGCTATTGCGGCGATTTGTGGTGGGTAAGGGTATTTGTAGCGTGGTAGATTGAGGTGGAATGGCGGTTTGATGATTATGTCTTTTATTGTCTCGTTCGTGATTAGTCTATTGTCACCGTATGTAGCTATCTGTTTTATTAATCGTTCTTCCATTGAGTCTGTATCAAGGGTTGTGTGTAGTGTTGCCGTTCTTTCTCTTGGTTTTCTTGCTAGTGTCCTTAGCATTCTTCTGTCTGTGGATTTAATTCGGTTACATTGTGTTACATTTCCGCACCATGCTATTCCTGCATACTCTAGTATTGGTCTTATGTACATTTTATATATATGTAGCACTATTGGTGTTGCTGCACCTCCGTTTCTATGTTGTAGTAGTTTGATTTTGGCTAGTTTTGTGCTGGCTATTCCTATTTTTTGTGTTGTGTTGGTCTTCCAATTGAGTAGGTTATCAATCTCTAGTCCTAGGTATTTGGCTGTCTTCTTTGGTTCTACTTTTTGTCCCCAGAGTGTTATTTCAATGTCTTCTGGGTTTTGTTGTTTAAGCTGTGTGAAGTTTCTGTGGTGGATTATTAGTAGCTGCGATTTGGTCGGGTTTGGCCTAATTCTCCATGCAGACATCCATTTTTCTAATGATTTAATGTATCTGCTGGTTTTCTTTGATAACATTTCGGTTGTTGGGGCGTGGCACCAGAACGCTGTGTCATCAGCATATAGGGCAAGTTCTTCATTTAGCCCAACTGGCTTTGGTATATCTGATGTATATATATTATATAAGAGTGGCGATATAATTGCCCCTTGTGGCACTCCTGCCAGTGGTCTGAGCGTCTCTGATAGTTTGTCCCCTACTTTTACTTTTATGTCCCTTTCTGTAATGATGTTTTTTATTAGTTTTACTATTTCTAAAGGGATGTCGTTTTTAATTAGTTTGTGTATGAGCCCTAAGTGCCATACTTTATCGAAGGCTCTCTCTATGTCGAGCAGTAGCGCTGCTACTACATTTCCTGTATTTATGGCTTCTGTGCTATTGCTGATAAGGCGGAAAATTGGGTCTATTGTACTTTTATTCTTCCTAAATCCGCTTTGCTCTTTTGGTAGAATTTGTCGTTTTTCTACAAATTTTTGTATTCTATTAGTGAGTATTGATTCGAAGGTTTTGCCTATTACTGGCAGTAATGTTATAGGTCGGTATGACTTTGGGTCATGTTTTGGTTTTAGGGGCTTCGGCAGCATCTTAACTTGTGCATCTTTCCACTGTTGTGGCGTTTTCTGCAGTCTGAGTACGGCGTTGAATAGGTTTTTGAGTGGTGGTATGATTATTTCCTGCGGTATCAGCCTTAGGTGGTGTCGCGTGATGCCATCCGCGCCGGGTGCCGTTACTTTCCCGCATGCTATTGCTGTTTCAATTTCCTTTGATGTGATGTCTTGTATGAGTGTTGTTTGATCTTCGTCATATACCATGTTTTGCGGCTCCTCTAGTGTTCTTGTTGTTTCGGTTTCTATTGTTTTTTCTGTTTCTTCGTTAAACCTCTCGTCTTGAGGATGTGTGTATATTTCCTTAAGCACTTTCATAAATTCATTGGCTTTCTTCTCTTCGCATGGTATAATATCTCCGTTTATAATTAGTGGTGGGTCTTGGTTTTGCTTTTCGTGTGTAATGCGTTTAAATTTTTTCCAAAAGTCTGCTGGGTTTTTTGGATCTAGTTTCTGAATCTTGTTGTTGAGGGTTCTGGCTCTGTGTTGTCTCAGTAAGAATTTAACTTGATCGTTTAGTCGGTTCCACTGGTTTTTTATTGTTGGGTCACGGTTTTCTTTGAATTGCGTATATACTTTTCGTTTTTGTTTTATAAGTTCGAGTATATTCGCAGGAATCCTTTCGCCTCCTTCTATAACTCTTCGTGTTGGGGCGCTGGTTTCGATGGCATTACTGATTACTGTCTTGATGTGGTCGTTCAGTTTCTCCATTTCCTCTTGGTTTCTGATCTGTTCGTGTGTTGTCCTTATGTTTTCTTTGATGTAGGTAATGTATTTATTATTGTCTATGTTTTTTCTGTCTTTGTATGTTTTTGTTGTCGGTTTCATTCTTTCTGGGTTAATAGCTGTGGTGGTCGTTAGGAGTGGGAGGTGGTCGCTTCCTATGCTGTCTCCGATGTCTACGTCTCCTATGTGCCTAGCTAAGTCTGTTGTGTGTAGTATGTGGTCTGGTGTCGAGTCTCCTGTGTGGTTTATGAACGTGGGCTTGGTGTTATGCATTTTCAGAATGTGTGGATTTTCTTCTAGCAGTTCTTCCAGTTGTCTTCCGTTTCTATTTGTCCGTTTGTCTCCAAAGTTAATTGATCTTGCGTTGAAGTCTCCTAGAATTATGCTGGGCCCTAAGTTACAGATGTGTTTTAGTAGATCCTTTGGGATTTCTTCTGTAGGGGGGACATATATAACTGCTATGTGGATCGCTCTAAATGGCTTGGCTGCTACTTTTATTACTATTGCTTTGTGTTTGTCGAAGCATCTTGGCAGTTCAACCTCGGCGGTCGCTAACTTTTTGTGATGTACAATGGCTATTCCGCCATGTGCCCATCCTCTGTGTCTCGCTTCGGTCACGTCATCTTTGCGATAGCATACATAGTCTAGTATGTGCGTGCCGGCGCAGCCGGGGTGGGGGTGCTTTATGGGCTCGGGTGCGGCGGCCGGTTGCGCGCGCGCCCCATTGGTCGGCGGCCGCAACAGGGCGAGCTGGTAAAGGTGCGGCGGCGGCTGGCGGCGGGTGCCACTGTGTGGGGAGACGCTGACTAGAGCGGAGCGCTTGCTACTGGTGTTGCTGCTGCCGTACGTTGGTTGGAGATGCCGCCCAAGACTAGCGGGAAGGCCGCCAAGAAGGCTGGCAAGGCGCAGAAGAACATTTCGAAGGGCGACAAGAAGAAGAAGCGCAAGAGGAAGGAGAGCTATGCCATCTACATCTACAAGGTGCTGAAGCAGGTGCACCCTGACACGGGCATCTCGTCGAAGGCGATGAGCATCATGAACAGCTTCGTGAACGACATTTTCGAGCGCATTGCGGCCGAGGCTTCTCGCCTGGCGCACTACAACAAGCGCTCGACCATCACGTCCCGCGAGATCCAGACCGCTGTGCGGCTGTTGCTGCCTGGCGAGCTGGCCAAGCACGCCGTGAGCGAGGGCACGAAGGCGGTGACCAAGTACACGAGCTCCAAGTAAGGAGGTGGCTCTGGAATGGAAGGAAGGATGGAGAAGGCTCCTCCGTTGCGAGAGCGGCGAAACGGCCCTTTTCAGGGCCACCAACTTGCCTTTTGCGGGAAGGGCGGAATTGTTGTTGTTGTTGTTGTTTGTGTGGACGGCTGTGATGTATGTGTGCATTTTGATTGTGGGTGGGGGGGCGCGTCAAAGCGTGTTGCGCGGGGTACGGCCACGAGGTTGGTCGCCGTGGCGTGGAATGGTGGCACGCCTCGTTGGCGTGGTTTTTGACCCATTGGTGTTGTTGGGGTGTGTGTGTGTTTGTGTGTTACCCGTCTGCGAGGGGGGACAGTGCGATCGGCGACTTTTGTGTCACCGTAACGACGGCCGTTTGCGGGTTTGTTTTTTTGCACATCATACATGGCGAGGGTGAAATGTGAAATGTTTTTGTTTGGTTTGTTTTTGCCGCCCACTATTCCCTTTGCTGTACGCCGAGTTTGACAATGGTGCGACGTAACTGCAGCGTGGAGGTGTGTGAGTGACGTTGAAATGAACGTGCCATTAAGACGCATTGTTGTTGTATTGTACTGTACGTGTACGGCGACACGCACGATGATGTACCATTCGACTCTGATGTTTGATAGCCGTGTCTGACTGATTGCGTACGACGCACGCACACCGATGTCGTCATTCAAGATGCACGCTAGACGGCGGCGGCGGCGGCGGCGCCGGTCGTTTGTTTGGCGAATGTCTGTACACGTGTTTGTCTGTGTCCATCCGGTATGTATTTGTTTGTTTGTTTGAAAGTGTTTTGTGTGTCGGTGACGTGGTCCGATCCGTCGCCCCCTGAGTAACTGTCGATCGGCGCGATAGACCGGCGTCACGCAACTGAACCGAAGTCTTGGGCACACCCGTCATACTGTTGTACACCGTCGCGCTGAGAACGGTAACGAAAGGTTGACTCTGATCGGTCGAATGTCTGGGCAGAACGTGAGGAATGAGGCAAGAGTGCAAGGAGGGGGGGGCAAAAGAGAGAGGAAGGGAAAAAGGGGAGAAACGCATTCGTAGAGCAACGGAACGTTCCCGTGTCGGAGGCGTATTGGAGCCGCACTGAAATGCGTTTAACGGCGGCGCGGCTGCAAGTGTCTGCCGTGGTGAACGTTACCTTTGACGGCTGCATTGGGCTTT
This sequence comes from Schistocerca americana, assembly GCF_021461395.2. Lineage (NCBI taxonomy): Eukaryota > Metazoa > Arthropoda > Insecta > Orthoptera > Acrididae > Schistocerca > Schistocerca americana. The sequence goes on from NW_025726374.1 coordinate 23,179, forward strand.
GCCTTTGCTTTCGCTTTCGCTTTCGCTTTCCCGGATGTACGTAACGTTTGTTGATATGGTTCTGAGGAAGAGTGTATGACAGTGCCGTGCCGTCCATGTTCGTGTGCCCTCCCATTGTGTGTATGCTATTGTCTGTGTACTTGAATGATGTATGTAGGTGTTAGTGGACATGTTTTACCAGTGGGGGGAAATGGATCGTCGATAGTTGCCGTCACTCTGTCACGGTCGAGATGACGCACCCTCCGTACAGAAAGGTGTCGAGAAAGTGAGTGTGTGTGTGTGTGTGTGTGTGTGTGTGTGCGTGCGTGCGTCCGTGAATTGGCAGTGTTTGGAGGTGGGCGTGCCCTGCATGTGGCCCGGAAAAGGCTGTTCGTTAGGCGGTAGTGTTGTGTGGACAGGGGAGGGGCATGCGTAACGCTGCTGGCATGGCATTTCGGGAGATGGGAGGGGGCAAACGAGGAAACGAGGAGCGGCGGCCAAAGACGGGACGGGGAGGGGCGCGGTGTGGGTGGCTTGCGCCTGTGCTCGGCGTTGTGGTTTGTGCAAAAGAGGAGGAGAAAAACAATGTGAGTTGCCAGGGAGGGGAGCGGTGTTGTGTTGTGGTTGTCGTGGTGTAGCCGCAGACGCGGCTGTCAGTGAACGTGGCGAGACGGACGGATGCGCGGAGGGGCGGGGGCGGGGGCGGCGCATTTCGCCGGTGCCGTGCCGTGCCGTGCCGTGCCTGAAAGCCGCGTGGTCGCTGTGTTGTTGGTGGCGTGGGGGCGAGGAGAGTACCGTACGGGTGTGCTTGTGCGCCGGAAATGGCACACTGCGCCCGCCCGTCTTGGAGGCTGATGGCTGTGGTGTGGAAATGGGGCGCGGTGATGTTGAAGCACAGAAAAGAAACCAAGAAAACGGAAGGCGTGATGCGGCGGTGGTGGTGAGAGCGGGAAAAACAAAACAAAAGAAAAAAAACAACAAAAAAAAAGAAGGAAAAACAACAAGAAACAAAAAAGAAAACAAAAAGTCTATCAATATTAAAATGTAAATGGAAATGGAAATGGACCCAGGTATAACCTCCCTGCACAAATAGCAGAGAGTCCGATGATAATAAAAATGTGCCAGAATGTTAACGTCCCTACAAAACAAACCCAACGATAATATTAATGAAAGAGTGAACCGTATGTAACATTGCAACAGACATAATGAAACCTGATAAATTGTATAAGGGCAGCAGCCGTTGACCTTTGGCCCTGTATTCAGAATAAAAAGAGCCAAAGATCGTTACCCCAATGAAAAAGACACTGAAACACGTATGTAACATAGTAGCGATGGCGAGACATTGTAGCATCTGTGACCAGAGAGTTTGCGCTGGACTGCGCGAGTGTTGCGAGCGGTTCTCAGTCAGTCAGTCAGTCTGTGTAGTTGAGGGCTGTACTCTGTCAGTAGTCGTCGCGTGCAGTACGCTAATAGTCGTCATGCAGAGCGGTCGGTCAGTAGTAGCAGCCGAGTGCGGTTGTGTGATGTAGGCGGTCGGCAACACTGGTCAAGATGGTGAATAAGGTATACTGTTAATTAATATAATCATTAGATAATGAGAAATTGTATTTATTGTAATTATGCTCCAACAAGTTCCCCAATAATAATTTTTATTTCAAAAGCATTTTTCAAACATTTAATCTTTTATTGAACTAAAGAGTTCGTTCCACTTCTTTGAAGAAAAATGTCACTAAAATCACAAAAAAAGAGAATATTATTATTTGCAATGCAGTTCCTCCAAGCGCTGCGCAACAACCAGAGCAGAAATGTGACATCCATTTATTCGGAGGTAAGACTTTAATTCCGATTGTTTTGCACAGGGCCAAAGACCGATATTTCGGTTTAATTGAAGTTTCTTGTCACTGAACGGACTTTTTTAAATGTTGTGTGAAGACTTTATATTTGAGTCAGATTGCGAATTGCACATTGTTGTTGCCATTTTCAATACCTCTCATTGTGGGCGAGGTTACAATTAGCGCAATGTCCATTAGCATCCGTAAATAACATTGTCCATTATTTTAAATATTGCTGGGAGGTTACAACACACACACAAAACAAAAAACAAAAAGAAACAAAAAATTGCATTTATATCCGCTCCTCGATTGTAGATACCCCTTACACAGCTGTGTGCAATGAATGAGTGCTGGCTGGTAATTAATTGCACTCCTTGGAGGGAAATGCCATAGGAAGTAGTCTTTAAAAAGTGAATGTTTTTCGTTAAGAGACAAAAGTTACTTTAGAAAAAAAGTAATAGTGGGGCTTGTGTTGTTGAACAAAATAAGTACAATGAACATACGTTATCAGATTTGCGCAATGCAGCGTCACACCACCTCTTGATTATAACACAATATACTATACATCGTCCCGAACCGTGACCAGAGTCGCGAGACGAGCAGAGCACGCCGCCGACGCCCGCTCAGTACAACCGTCCACCCGCTACTACTGTCGACCGACTACTACCTCTCCCGACTCGCGCTACAATATATATAACAACTGTTCCTGGCGACCCGGTGCGTGCCACTACTGTCGTCTGGCGCGGTCCAAGCGCCGACTAGCAGCGATAAAGAACTCTCTGGTCAGACAGAGATGCTGTCATGCCTCGCCATCGCTCTGGTAATGAATACATACGTGTTGCAGCGTGCGTACCACCGGAACACGCAGTGGCGGAGCCAAAGACTGTGTTGTCGAGGTCGAGTGCGAGTGGGAAGAGAGGCAGCGTCGGCACGGAGATGCAAGCGAGCGCGAGACGCACGGGGGCTGCGGCGTGGCGCGTTTGCGGTCGGCGCCTTTGGTGGCAACGGCCGGGACAAGCAGCGGTGTATGGTGTGGTGCGGGGCGGACAGGGGCGGCGGTGGACGGGGAGGAGGCGGCGCGACGACGGCATGGGGGCGAAAACGGGACGGGGGACGGCGGATGTTGAGAGGCGTCACGCGCGGACAGGACACAGACACAGAGACACACAGAGTGGAAAGGGAGGGTGCGCGGTAGTAGTTGGGAATGTGCGTACCGTGCGGGATGGGAGTGGGCGAGGAACACGGTCGTGGCCCCTGTTTTGGGTGCGTGTGATGACGTCGGTGTGTTGTGGGAAGGGAAGGTGCTGTGGCGGCGGCGCGTAATGGGCGTAGGCCGAAAAGAGAAAGGAACGTGGGCAGTGTGTTGGCAAGCGTCGGTTCGACTGCGACGTTGATGGGCAGGGCAGGGCAAGGTTAATGGTGGTAGGAGTAGGCGTGTGGGCGCAAAAAATCTGCCGCTGCAGGCGGTGCCGTAACCGCCATGGCGGGAAGGAGAGAGGGCCAAAGAAAGAAAGAAAGAAGAAAAAAAAGGAGGGGGGGGGGGGCGAAAGTGGAGAGGCGGTGGTGTGAGAAGGGCGGGGGCGGAAGGAAGGCAGGAAGGACAAGAGGCGAGGCGACGGCTTGCTTTGTGTATCGGTCGGTCTCTGGCTATGCTTCGTTTTCTGCAGCAGGGTCGGTGCGCGGCGTGGCTCGCGGCAGTGGGAACGCCTGGTGGCTGGACGGCCAGCAATGCGGTTGGATGGGCGGCCACAGCACCGCACCTGTGCCCGAGGAGGAGACGCTGGCGGCGGGCCCTGAGGTGAGGCCGGCTCGGCTGGGGCTGTGGATGTGTAGGTGTGCGCCGCTGCTGCAACAACGAGTAAAACGCGAGAAGAAGGGATGGCGGTAGAGAGGAAAAAAAAAAAAAAGGTCGTGTTGTGTTGATGCGCAGGCAGACGCGTACAGAGGGACGAGCCCGGTCTGCAGCAGGGTGTGGCCGTGCCGAGTGCAGAGCAGCGGCGGCTCGGTTCGGTTCGGCCCGGCCCGGCGGGCCGCGCTGTTGTCGCGGACGTGAGCGCCCCCTGGCGGGTGGCCGGAGGCGGCGCGGCGTGTTGGACGTGTGGCTGGTGGCAGTGCACAATTTGCGAGTGGCTGGCGGTGTGGTGTGGCGGTTGGCGCGTCGGGCGGCGGAGAGGTATGTGTTGCGGGCGCCCTTTGCTGCGCTGCGTCGTTGCGTGTGCCGTACAGGGCGGGCGCTTGTCGACTGTGTGGGCGGTGTGGCGAATTGGCGTGAAACGGCTGCCGAGAGGTGTGTGGTAGCGAGCCGGTCGGTGGTGTCAGTGCGAAGGGGAATGTGCGTGCGTTTGGCGGTTTCGGTGTGCTTTTTGCGGCGTGAGAGTGGGAATTAGTGGGGCCGGCTGTTGTGTTGGTTCCTTGTGTCTTGTGTCGCGTAGCTTGATGGCAACGTGGAAGGACGCCGGTTTCGTTTCGAGCCTTGCGTGTGGTTGTCGACGTTGACTGGTTGGCGTGTGCCGATGCACGTGCATGTGTGGGTCGCGAGTGCGTTTTTGGCTGGCTGTGTGTGTGTGTGTGTGTGTGTTTTGGGGGGGAAGGGGGAGGCGGTGGTGAAAGTGCAGTCGTTGCCACGGGCGTCGTCGGGTGGGGCTGGGGCTGTGCGTCGTGGCGGAAAGGTGGTAGGTTGCGGGAAGCGAGCCCGTCGTTGACGGTGTCGCGTGAGTTGTGAATCGAGTGGGGCGCGGGGCGCGGGACAGGAGCAGCGTGCCGCTGCGTCGTGGTCGTCAGCAGAGGCTGTGCGTGTGCTTGTCCTTTTTGTGGGCGGTTCGTGCGAGGCGTTTTTGTTTTGTGTTGCCCTAGTTGTTAGTTTATTTTGTTTGTGTTTGTTATTTTGAGACGACGACTGGTTGGTGGCGTGCGCGCGAAGTGGCGGTGTGCGCTTCCCGTGTCGTTTGTGTTGTTTGGTTTTTTTGTTTTTGTGTGTTTTTTTTTTTTTTTTTTTTTGCACTGGGCCCCGGTGGGTGGGTGCGTGTGTGTCGATTGCCGGCTGGCGAGAGGTGCGCCATCGGCGGGGTGGGTCGCCGGCACAAGTAGAGGCGGCGGCGTTGTTGCTGTTGTTGTGTGGTGTTTGTTTTGTTCGGCTGTGTCGGCGAGCTGTGTTGCGGTGCGTGTGAATGGTGGTGCAAAAGTGCTGGCGTTGGGGCTGCGACTGCGACGGCGGCGAGCCGCGGGCGCGCCATTGATAGTGATGTTGTGAACAGCGGCTGTGTACGGTAGTGGTGTTGTTGTAGCACGACGTGCATCCGGGCCGGCGCGGAAAGCGCAGTTGCGGGCGGTTGCCCTTCGGTGCCAGCCATGTCGCGTGAGCGGCGGGTTGCTCTGGTGTCGACACGTGGTGCTCTGGGTTGTTGTGTGGTGCCCTTTGGCCGGTGGGGGTGGTTCGCGTGTGTCTCGTTCGCGCTCGGTGTCTGGTCGTGGTCGTGGTCGTGCTGCTCCCCCGTCTGTCGGCGGTTTCCGACGTCGTCTGTACGTTTTTGTTCGTTTGCGGCGTGCCTGCCGACGTCGTCCCGTCGCGACCTTTCAACCGAAAGTGTGGCGCCCGAAGGTGAACGAACGTAACCCTGACCTCGGCGCTTTACGCTGAGCCGAGCGAACCGAACCGAACCTAACGTGTGGTGTGGCGAGGTGAGCTCAGCCTGTGAGCCCCTAACGTCTACGTAAGGTAAGCTGTCCGGCTCACGCCTCACGTTTGAACGCTTTTGTAACCTACGTTTGACGCTTCTTAACCTAGCACTGACCCCTTAACCTAACGTGTAACCTAACCTAACCTAACCTAACCTAACCTAACCTCTGACGCCTGACGTGTTTGAATGCTTAACCTAAGTTTGACGCTTAACCTAACCCAAGTCCCCTTAACCTAACCCACGTCCACCTAACCTAACCTAACGTAGACGTGTAAACGTAATGTGTAACGCGTAACGTGTAAGGTCGGCTGTCGTGTGTGCTTGACGGCAGATTGGGTTGGTCTGTAGATTCGGATTGCGGTTTGCCTCGGTCGAGGGGTTGGGTCGGAAGCGGCGAGGGGCGGCGGCGCCTGTTGCGCAGGCGGCGTCCGTTTGCGGCGGGCAATTGTTGAGAAACGGCTGTGAATGTTGGCGGGCGAGAGGAGGAGGACGGCGCGCGATGTGGCCCGACGGCTGCGGGCCGATCGGGAAACGGCGGGAGGGCGACGGAAGGCGATGGGGCGGCGGAGGCGCGTTTGCACGGCCGTCATCGCCGCACGCCTCGGCTTGTGTGGCTGTGGCGCCGGCCGCGCTGGCCGGGCTGCCGCGGCGACGGTGTGGGAGTTTTGCCGAAGGTTTGGCCATTGTGGCGGGTCGTCGGCTGGGGCTGTGGGGGCGGCATTTGGGCGGGGGCGGCGATTCTCGGCGGGCCGACCCAGGCTGTAGCGCGCGGTAGCTGCAGTTTGGCCGTGGTTTGCGGCGCTGCCGTGGCGACTGGTTGGCGACTGTGGTGTGGCTGTGTGTAGCCCCATCCTCGGTGGTTTGAAAGGCGCGGGCGGTTGTGGCGCAGGTTTGGGGCTGCTCCGCACAGGCTGTCGGACGTTGGGCGGTAGCAAGCGCGGGAGGCGCGGCGCGGCGGCGCGCAGAGTGGCGGCCGCTCTCTCGGCCGTCCGCGCCCGCCCGCGACACTGGCTGGGCCTTGTGATTCTCTGCTCTTGTGCTTGCGTGCCTGCCGTCCCGCTCGCTCTCGCTGTGTGTTACGCGCGTCGTCGAAATGGCAGATCAGGCGGCTACGAACGAGACTGCTGCGGCACCCGCCGCCACCGGCACTACGAAGAAGGCCAAGTCTGCGTCGTCTGCGAAGAAGCCGCGCGCCAAGCCTGCGCACCCGCGCACCTCTGAGATGGTGACGGCCGCCATCAAGAGTCTGAAGGAGCGCGGCGGGTCGTCGCTGCAGGCGATCAAGAAGTACATAGCCGCGCACTACAAGCTGGACGCGGAGAAGCTGGCGCCGTTTATCAAGAAGTACCTCAAGTCGGCCGTCGTGGCGGGCGAGCTGGTGCAGACGAAGGGGAAGGGCGCGTCCGGCTCGTTCAAGCTTGCCGGCGCCGGCGGCGGGGGGGCGGCCGAGGGCGGCAAGGCTCGTGCTGGCGGTGCCAAGAAGAAGCGCGCCGCTCCGGCCAGCAAGGAGAAGAAGGGCGCCCGTGCGGCCGGCGCAAAGAAGGCTGGTGGCGTGAAGGCGGCGACCGGTCGGAAGGCGGGCGCCGCCAAGAAGGCGTCTGCGGCGTCGGCCGCTCCCGCGGGTGCGAAGAAGGCGGCTGCGGCCAAGCCGGCCAAGGCCAAGTCGCCGTCGAAGGCGAAGAAGGCCGCCAAGGTTCCGACGAAGAAGCCGAAGGCGCCGCGCCCGAAGAAGGCGACGACGCCGTCTAAGGCGAAGGCTTCGCCCAAGAAGAAGAAGTAGAGTAGAGGAGAAAGAGATGGGAAAGGAAGGGTTTGGCGCTTGACTCCGTCGTCCCCACCCCCCGTCGTCGTCTAGTGGCGCGCAAGAGACGCGCGGCCCAAAACGGCCCTTCTCAGGGCCATCAAAGCACGTCGGGGAAGGTTTTGATTGTCGTGTTGCGTTTGGTGTGGGTGTCTGTCTGGCGTTTCTGTATGCCCGTGGGGATGCTGTTTGCGTGCCGTGGTGGTTGGATTGCGGGGGTCGGTGGCGGGTGTGGGCGGCGGTAGCGGTAAGCGGTGTTGTTGTTGTTGTTGTTGTCGTGGTTGATTGTCGCCGTGTTTGTTTTGTGGCGGCGGCCGACGGTTGGTTTTCTGTCACGTTGTTTTGTTTGAATACGTTGGTTGGCTTGCCTGCGTTCGTTCTTCTCGGATGTCTGTCTTGTCGAGTCGTGTCTGGTCTTTGTTTTGTTCCTTTGTGTGTGTGTGTGTTATGTTTTGCAACGGGGGGGCACGTTGAGATGCGGAAGGAGTCGGCGGGGATTTCGGTGGCGTGTAGAGCGAGCGAGCGCGCCTGCCTGGCCGTTGGCCGTCGGAGTGGAGTGCGGGTTTTTTTTGTTTTCGAAACGAAAGCGGCGGCCGGCCAGCCACCCGTGCGGTGTGACGTCGGCCGTTGGGTATTGTGCGCTTTGAGCGCCGGGGAGGGATGATGTGTGATTGTTGCGCGCTGCTAGCAGGCAGGCAGAGTGAGCGGGTGTGGCGGACGGACGGGAAGTGGTGGTTTTTGTTTTTGGGTTGCGGGGCGAGAGGCAGGCGACCGACAAAGTTTGCTCGCGACGGAGAGATGTTAGTGGCCCTGAAAAGGGCCGTTTTTGTTTGTGCGGTGCGGTGCCGCGGCGCGGTTTAGGCGCGCTCGCCGCGGATGCGGCGCGCGAGCTGGATGTCCTTGGGCATGATGGTGACGCGCTTGGCGTGGATTGCGCACAGGTTGGTGTCTTCGAAGAGGCCGACGAGGTAGGCCTCGCTGGCCTCCTGCAGGGCCATGACTGCGGAGCTCTGGAAGCGCAGGTCGGTCTTGAAGTCCTGGGCGATCTCGCGCACTAGGCGCTGGAATGGCAGCTTGCGGATGAGCAGCTCTGTGCTCTTCTGGTAGCGCCTGATTTCTCGCAGGGCGACGGTGCCCGGCCTGTAGCGGTGGGGCTTCTTGACGCCTCCGGTGGCGGGCGCGCTCTTCCTCGCCGCCTTGGTGGCGAGCTGTTTGCGCGGCGCCTTTCCGCCGGTGGACTTGCGGGCCGTTTGCTTTGTGCGGGCCATGGCGGTAGCGGTAGCGGTAGCGGAGCGGCGTGCGTGGAGGTTAGGTGCGGCGCGGCGTCCGGTGCTGCCTTGACAACGGGCCCGCGCGCCTCCGTGCTGCGCTTATATGCCCTCGGTTGCGCGTGGTGGGGGGAGGGCGGGCCAGAGTCTATATAGGGGGGCGGCGGGCGCGCTGGGCGCAGACCGTAGCCGACTCGCCAGCCGCTGCAGCTGCTGTTTGTGCACGTTTTGCTTTGCCCGAGGAAGGAAGGATGACAGGCCGCGGCAAGGGAGGAAAGGGGCTCGGCAAGGGTGGCGCCAAGCGGCACCGCAAGGTGTTGCGCGACAACATCCAGGGCATCACGAAGCCCGCCATCCGCCGCCTGGCTCGCAGGGGCGGCGTGAAGCGCATCTCTGGTCTGATCTACGAGGAGACCCGCGGGGTGCTGAAGGTGTTCCTGGAGAACGTGATCCGCGACGCGGTGACGTACACTGAGCACGCCAAGCGCAAGACTGTGACGGCCATGGACGTGGTGTACGCCCTGAAGAGGCAGGGGCGCACCCTGTACGGTTTCGGCGGTTAGGCTGCGTCGCAGCGGGCGCTGGCCTTCCCGCGGCCGTGCTTGTGGGTGGGAGAGACTAGAAAACGGCCCTTTTCAGGGCCACCACACTGTTCGGAAGTTGAAAAGTGCGAAAGAGTCTGTGTTGTTGCTGCGTGTGTGCGCGCTGTGTTGTTTGTTTGTTTGTTTCTTTCTTTCCGTTTGAGCGACGTGATGTGACTGGGAGGGGAGAAGGAAAGGAAACGTGTCATGTGGCTGGCTGTGTGTGGAGCTGCTTCGTTTGTGTGTCTTTGTATCGATCGCGACGGAGATGGCGGGCGGGCTGTGTGTTGTTGTGCGAGAGGCGGTGATTATTTGCTTGCGTGGTTTGTCTCTGTGTGTTTGTTTGCGGCGGCGTTGGGGTTTCCGAGGCAAGGCGTGTGGGCATAGGCGGCCGGATCAGCTGTTTCGTTCGTGTCGACGGCCGTTGCGCGCGGGAGTGGAGGGCGGTGTGTCGACACGCCTCCCTTTAACAATGGTCATTATTGCTGCCGTTGTCGGTTTGGAAGGCGACTGCGACGGTGCAAAATGTGTGCGTGTGTGTGTGTGTTGGGCCACACGGGCTGTGTGGACGACAAGATGGCGGACGTGCGCCGGCGGCGGCTGTGCTGTGACAGTGCAAAGTTAAAACAAAACAAGGTGCGGCGAGGACGACTGAAATTTTGCTTTGGACGTAGGTTTGTGTGGTGGCCCTGAAAAGGGCCGATTGTTGTGGGCCGAGCCGGCAAAGCGCGTTGCGTGCAGGGGAGCACGCGGCGCTGCGATTGCCTGGCCTCCTTTAGGCCTTCTTCTCGGTCTTCTTTGGCAGCAGGACGGCCTGGATGTTGGGCAGGACACCACCCTGTGCGATGGTGACGCCCGACAGGAGCTTGTTGAGCTCCTCGTCGTTGCGGATGGCAAGCTGCAGGTGGCGCGGGATGATGCGCGTCTTCTTGTTGTCGCGGGCCGCGTTTCCGGCCAGCTCGAGCACCTCAGCCGCGAGGTACTCCATGACGGCGGCGAGGTAGACGGGCGCCCCGGCGCCGACGCGCTCTGCGTAGTTTCCCTTGCGCAGGAGGCGGTGGATTCTGCCGACCGGGAACTGGAGCCCAGCCCTGCTTGAGCGGGACTTTGACTTGCCCTTGACTTTGCCTCCCTTTCCGCGTCCGGACATGGCGATGGGCTAGCGACGGTGCACACGAAACGGAAACGAAAACGACCGGTGCGAGCGGCAGCGAGTCGAGCAGCGGAGTGCGTGCCGGCGCAGCCGGGGTGGGGGTGCTTTATGGGCTCGGGTGCGGCGGCCGGTTGCGCGCGCGCCCCATTGGTCGGCGGCCGCAACAGGGCGAGCTGGTAAAGGTGCGGCGGCGGCTGGCGGCGGGTGCCACTGTGTGGGGAGACGCTGACTAGAGCGGAGCGCTTGCTACTGGTGTTGCTGCTGCCGTACGTTGGTTGGAGATGCCGCCCAAGACTAGCGGGAAGGCCGCCAAGAAGGCTGGCAAGGCGCAGAAGAACATTTCGAAGGGCGACAAGAAGAAGAAGCGCAAGAGGAAGGAGAGCTATGCCATCTACATCTACAAGGTGCTGAAGCAGGTGCACCCTGACACGGGCATCTCGTCGAAGGCGATGAGCATCATGAACAGCTTCGTGAACGACATTTTCGAGCGCATTGCGGCCGAGGCTTCTCGCCTGGCGCACTACAACAAGCGCTCGACCATCACGTCCCGCGAGATCCAGACCGCTGTGCGGCTGTTGCTGCCTGGCGAGCTGGCCAAGCACGCCGTGAGCGAGGGCACGAAGGCGGTGACCAAGTACACGAGCTCCAAGTAAGGAGGTGGCTCTGGAATGGAAGGAAGGATGGAGAAGGCTCCTCCGTTGCGAGAGCGGCGAAACGGCCCTTTTCAGGGCCACCAACTTGCCTTTTGCGGGAAGGGCGGAATTGTTGTTGTTGTTGTTGTTTGTGTGGACGGCTGTGATGTATGTGTGCATTTTGATTGTGGGTGGGGGGGCGCGTCAAAGCGTGTTGCGCGGGGTACGGCCACGAGGTTGGTCGCCGTGGCGTGGAATGGTGGCACGCCTCGTTGGCGTGGTTTTTGACCCATTGGTGTTGTTGGGGTGTGTGTGTGTTTGTGTGTTACCCGTCTGCGAGGGGGGACAGTGCGATCGGCGACTTTTGTGTCACCGTAACGACGGCCGTTTGCGGGTTTGTTTTTTTGCACATCATACATGGCGAGGGTGAAATGTGAAATGTTTTTGTTTGGTTTGTTTTTGCCGCCCACTATTCCCTTTGCTGTACGCCGAGTTTGACAATGGTGCGACGTAACTGCAGCGTGGAGGTGTGTGAGTGACGTTGAAATGAACGTGCCATTAAGACGCATTGTTGTTGTATTGTACTGTACGTGTACGGCGACACGCACGATGATGTACCATTCGACTCTGATGTTTGATAGCCGTGTCTGACTGATTGCGTACGACGCACGCACACCGATGTCGTCATTCAAGATGCACGCTAGACGGCGGCGGCGGCGGCGGCGCCGGTCGTTTGTTTGGCGAATGTCTGTACACGTGTTTGTCTGTGTCCATCCGGTATGTATTTGTTTGTTTGTTTGAAAGTGTTTTGTGTGTCGGTGACGTGGTCCGATCCGTCGCCCCCTGAGTAACTGTCGATCGGCGCGATAGACCGGCGTCACGCAACTGAACCGAAGTCTTGGGCACACCCGTCATACTGTTGTACACCGTCGCGCTGAGAACGGTAACGAAAGGTTGACTCTGATCGGTCGAATGTCTGGGCAGAACGTGAGGAATGAGGCAAGAGTGCAAGGAGGGGGGGGCAAAAGAGAGAGGAAGGGAAAAAGGGGAGAAACGCATTCGTAGAGCAACGGAACGTTCCCGTGTCGGAGGCGTATTGGAGCCGCACTGAAATGCGTTTAACGGCGGCGCGGCTGCAAGTGTCTGCCGTGGTGAACGTTACCTTTGACGGCTGCATTGGGCTTTGCCTTTGCTTTCGCTTTCGCTTTCGCTTTCCCGGATGTACGTAACGTTTGTTGATATGGTTCTGAGGAAGAGTGTATGACAGTGCCGTGCCGTCCATGTTCGTGTGCCCTCCCATTGTGTGTATGCTATTGTCTGTGTACTTGAATGATGTATGTAGGTGTTAGTGGACATGTTTTACCAGTGGGGGGAAATGGATCGTCGATAGTTGCCGTCACTCTGTCACGGTCGAGATGACGCACCCTCCGTACAGAAAGGTGTCGAGAAAGTGAGTGTGTGTGTGTGTGTGTGTGTGTGTGTGTGCGTGCGTGCGTCCGTGAATTGTGTTTGGAGGTGGGCGTGCCCTGCATGTGGCCCGGAAAAGGCTGTTCGTTAGGCGGTAGTGTTGTGTGGACAGGGGAGGGGCATGCGTAACGCTGCTGGCATGGCATTTCGGGAGATGGGAGGGGGCAAACGAGGAAACGAGGAGCGGCGGCCAAAGACGGGACGGGGAGGGGCGCGGTGTGGGTGGCTTGCGCCTGTGCTCGGCGTTGTGGTTTGTGCAAAAGAGGAGGAGAAAAACAATGTGAGTTGCCAGGGAGGGGAGCGGTGTTGTGTTGTGGTTGTCGTGGTGTAGCCGCAGACGCGGCTGTCAGTGAACGTGGCGAGACGGACGGATGCGCGGAGGGGCGGGGGCGGGGGCGGCGCATTTCGCCGGTGCCGTGCCGTGCCGTGCCGTGCCTGAAAGCCGCGTGGTCGCTGTGTTGTTGGTGGCGTGGGGGCGAGGAGAGTACCGTACGGGTGTGCTTGTGCGCCGGAAATGGCACACTGCGCCCGCCCGTCTTGGAGGCTGATGGCTGTGGTGTGGAAATGGGGCGCGGTGATGTTGAAGCACAGAAAAGAAACCAAGAAAACGGAAGGCGTGATGCGGCGGTGGTGGTGAGAGCGGGAAAAACAAAACAAAAGAAAAAAAACAACAAAAAAAAAGAAGGAAAAACAACAAGAAACAAAAAAGAAAACAAAAAGTCTATCAATATTAAAATGTAAATGGAAATGGAAATGGACCCAGGTATAACCTCCCTGCACAAATAGCAGAGAGTCCGATGATAATAAAAATGTGCCAGAATGTTAACGTCCCTACAAAACAAACCCAACGATAATATTAATGAAAGAGTGAACCGTATGTAACATTGCAACAGACATAATGAAACCTGATAAATTGTATAAGGGCAGCAGCCGTTGACCTTTGGCCCTGTATTCAGAATAAAAAGAGCCAAAGATCGTTACCCCAATGAAAAAGACACTGAAACACGTATGTAACATAGTAGCGATGGCGAGACATTGTAGCATCTGTGACCAGAGAGTTTGCGCTGGACTGCGCGAGTGTTGCGAGCGGTTCTCAGTCAGTCAGTCAGTCTGTGTAGTTGAGGGCTGTACTCTGTCAGTAGTCGTCGCGTGCAGTACGCTAATAGTCGTCATGCAGAGCGGTCGGTCAGTAGTAGCAGCCGAGTGCGGTTGTGTGATGTAGGCGGTCGGCAACACTGGTCAAGATGGTGAATAAGGTATACTGTTAATTAATATAATCATTAGATAATGAGAAATTGTATTTATTGTAATTATGCTCCAACAAGTTCCCCAATAATAATTTTTATTTCAAAAGCATTTTAAACATTTAATCTTTTATTGAACTAAAGAGTTCGTTCCACTTCTTTGAAGAAAAATGTCACTAAAATCACAAAAAAAGAGAATATTATTATTTGCAATGCAGTTCCTCCAAGCGCTGCGCAACAACCAGAGCAGAAATGTGACATCCATTTATTCGGAGGTAAGACTTTAATTCCGATTGTTTTGCACAGGGCCAAAGACCGATATTTCGGTTTAATTGAAGTTTCTTGTCACTGAACGGACTTTTTTAAATGTTGTGTGAAGACTTTATATTTGAGTCAGATTGCGAATTGCACATTGTTGTTGCCATTTTCAATACCTCTCATTGTGGGCGAGGTTACAATTAGCGCAATGTCCATTAGCATCCGTAAATAACATTGTCCATTATTTTAAATATTGCTGGGAGGTTACAACACACACACAAAACAAAAAACAAAAAGAAACAAAAAATTGCATTTATATCCGCTCCTCGATTGTAGATACCCCTTACACAGCTGTGTGCAATGAATGAGTGCTGGCTGGTAATTAATTGCACTCCTTGGAGGGAAATGCCATAGGAAGTAGTCTTTAAAAAGTGAATGTTTTTCGTTAAGAGACAAAAGTTACTTTAGAAAAAAAGTAATAGTGGGGCTTGTGTTGTTGAACAAAATAAGTACAATGAACATACGTTATCAGATTTGCGCAATGCAGCGTCACACCACCTCTTGATTATAACACAATATACTATACATCGTCCCGAACCGTGACCAGAGTCGCGAGACGAGCAGAGCACGCCGCCGACGCCCGCTCAGTACAACCGTCCACCCGCTACTACTGTCGACCGACTACTACCTCTCCCGACTCGCGCTACAATATATATAACAACTGTTCCTGGCGACCCGGTGCGTGCCACTACTGTCGTCTGGCGCGGTCCAAGCGCCGACTAGCAGCGATAAAGAACTCTCTGGTCAGACAGAGATGCTGTCATGCCTCGCCATCGCTCTGGTAATGAATACATACGTGTTGCAGCGTGCGTACCACCGGAACACGCAGTGGCGGAGCCAAAGACTGTGTTGTCGAGGTCGAGTGCGAGTGGGAAGAGAGGCAGCGTCGGCACGGAGATGCAAGCGAGCGCGAGACGCACGGGGGCTGCGGCGTGGCGCGTTTGCGGTCGGCGCCTTTGGTGGCAACGGCCGGGACAAGCAGCGGTGTATGGTGTGGTGCGGGGCGGACAGGGGCGGCGGTGGACGGGGAGGAGGCGGCGCGACGACGGCATGGGGGCGAAAACGGGACGGGGGACGGCGGATGTTGAGAGGCGTCACGCGCGGACAGGACACAGACACAGAGACACACAGAGTGGAAAGGGAGGGTGCGCGGTAGTAGTTGGGAATGTGCGTACCGTGCGGGATGGGAGTGGGCGAGGAACACGGTCGTGGCCCCTGTTTTGGGTGCGTGTGATGACGTCGGTGTGTTGTGGGAAGGGAAGGTGCTGTGGCGGCGGCGCGTAATGGGCGTAGGCCGAAAAGAGAAAGGAACGTGGGCAGTGTGTTGGCAAGCGTCGGTTCGACTGCGACGTTGATGGGCAGGGCAGGGCAAGGTTAATGGTGGTAGGAGTAGGCGTGTGGGCGCAAAAAATCTGCCGCTGCAGGCGGTGCCGTAACCGCCATGGCGGGAAGGAGAGAGGGCCAAAGAAAGAAAGAAAGAAGAAAAAAAAGGAGGGGGGGGGGGGCGAAAGTGGAGAGGCGGTGGTGTGAGAAGGGCGGGGGCGGAAGGAAGGCAGGAAGGACAAGAGGCGAGGCGACGGCTTGCTTTGTGTATCGGTCGGTCTCTGGCTATGCTTCGTTTTCTGCAGCAGGGTCGGTGCGCGGCGTGGCTCGCGGCAGTGGGAACGCCTGGTGGCTGGACGGCCAGCAATGCGGTTGGATGGGCGGCCACAGCACCGCACCTGTGCCCGAGGAGGAGACGCTGGCGGCGGGCCCTGAGGTGAGGCCGGCTCGGCTGGGGCTGTGGATGTGTAGGTGTGCGCCGCTGCTGCAACAACGAGTAAAACGCGAGAAGAAGGGATGGCGGTAGAGAGGAAAAAAAAAAAAAAGGTCGTGTTGTGTTGATGCGCAGGCAGACGCGTACAGAGGGACGAGCCCGGTCTGCAGCAGGGTGTGGCCGTGCCGAGTGCAGAGCAGCGGCGGCTCGGTTCGGTTCGGCCCGGCCCGGCGGGCCGCGCTGTTGTCGCGGACGTGAGCGCCCCCTGGCGGGTGGCCGGAGGCGGCGCGGCGTGTTGGACGTGTGGCTGGTGGCAGTGCACAATTTGCGAGTGGCTGGCGGTGTGGTGTGGCGGTTGGCGCGTCGGGCGGCGGAGAGGTATGTGTTGCGGGCGCCCTTTGCTGCGCTGCGTCGTTGCGTGTGCCGTACAGGGCGGGCGCTTGTCGACTGTGTGGGCGGTGTGGCGAATTGGCGTGAAACGGCTGCCGAGAGGTGTGTGGTAGCGAGCCGGTCGGTGGTGTCAGTGCGAAGGGGAATGTGCGTGCGTTTGGCGGTTTCGGTGTGCTTTTTGCGGCGTGAGAGTGGGAATTAGTGGGGCCGGCTGTTGTGTTGGTTCCTTGTGTCTTGTGTCGCGTAGCTTGATGGCAACGTGGAAGGACGCCGGTTTCGTTTCGAGCCTTGCGTGTGGTTGTCGACGTTGACTGGTTGGCGTGTGCCGATGCACGTGCATGTGTGGGTCGCGAGTGCGTTTTTGGCTGGCTGTGTGTGTGTGTGTGTGTGTGTTTTGGGGGGGAAGGGGGAGGCGGTGGTGAAAGTGCAGTCGTTGCCACGGGCGTCGTCGGGTGGGGCTGGGGCTGTGCGTCGTGGCGGAAAGGTGGTAGGTTGCGGGAAGCGAGCCCGTCGTTGACGGTGTCGCGTGAGTTGTGAATCGAGTGGGGCGCGGGGCGCGGGACAGGAGCAGCGTGCCGCTGCGTCGTGGTCGTCAGCAGAGGCTGTGCGTGTGCTTGTCCTTTTTGTGGGCGGTTCGTGCGAGGCGTTTTTGTTTTGTGTTGCCCTAGTTGTTAGTTTATTTTGTTTGTGTTTGTTATTTTGAGACGACGACTGGTTGGTGGCGTGCGCGCGAAGTGGCGGTGTGCGCTTCCCGTGTCGTTTGTGTTGTTTGGTTTTTTTGTTTTTGTGTGTTTTTTTTTTTTTTTTTTTTGCACTGGGCCCCGGTGGGTGGGTGCGTGTGTGTCGATTGCCGGCTGGCGAGAGGTGCGCCATCGGCGGGGTGGGTCGCCGGCACAAGTAGAGGCGGCGGCGTTGTTGCTGTTGTTGTGTGGTGTTTGTTTTGTTCGGCTGTGTCGGCGAGCTGTGTTGCGGTGCGTGTGAATGGTGGTGCAAAAGTGCTGGCGTTGGGGCTGCGACTGCGACGGCGGCGAGCCGCGGGCGCGCCATTGATAGTGATGTTGTGAACAGCGGCTGTGTACGGTAGTGGTGTTGTTGTAGCACGACGTGCATCCGGGCCGGCGCGGAAAGCGCAGTTGCGGGCGGTTGCCCTTCGGTGCCAGCCATGTCGCGTGAGCGGCGGGTTGCTCTGGTGTCGACACGTGGTGCTCTGGGTTGTTGTGTGGTGCCCTTTGGCCGGTGGGGGTGGTTCGCGTGTGTCTCGTTCGCGCTCGGTGTCTGGTCGTGGTCGTGGTCGTGCTGCTCCCCCGTCTGTCGGCGGTTTCCGACGTCGTCTGTACGTTTTTGTTCGTTTGCGGCGTGCCTGCCGACGTCGTCCCGTCGCGACCTTTCAACCGAAAGTGTGGCGCCCGAAGGTGAACGAACGTAACCCTGACCTCGGCGCTTTACGCTGAGCCGAGCGAACCGAACCGAACCTAACGTGTGGTGTGGCGAGGTGAGCTCAGCCTGTGAGCCCCTAACGTCTACGTAAGGTAAGCTGTCCGGCTCACGCCTCACGTTTGAACGCTTTTGTAACCTACGTTTGACGCTTCTTAACCTAGCACTGACCCCTTAACCTAACGTGTAACCTAACCTAACCTAACCTAACCTAACCTAACCTAACCTAACCTAACCTCTGACGCCTGACGTGTTTGAATGCTTAACCTAAGTTTGACGCTTAACCTAACCCAAGTCCCCTTAACCTAACCCACGTCCACCTAACCTAACCTAACGTAGACGTGTAAACGTAATGTGTAACGCGTAACGTGTAAGGTCGGCTGTCGTGTGTGCTTGACGGCAGATTGGGTTGGTCTGTAGATTCGGATTGCGGTTTGCCTCGGTCGAGGGGTTGGGTCGGAAGCGGCGAGGGGCGGCGGCGCCTGTTGCGCAGGCGGCGTCCGTTTGCGGCGGGCAATTGTTGAGAAACGGCTGTGAATGTTGGCGGGCGAGAGGAGGAGGACGGCGCGCGATGTGGCCCGACGGCTGCGGGCCGATCGGGAAACGGCGGGAGGGCGACGGAAGGCGATGGGGCGGCGGAGGCGCGTTTGCACGGCCGTCATCGCCGCACGCCTCGGCTTGTGTGGCTGTGGCGCCGGCCGCGCTGGCCGGGCTGCCGCGGCGACGGTGTGGGAGTTTTGCCGAAGGTTTGGCCATTGTGGCGGGTCGTCGGCTGGGGCTGTGGGGGCGGCATTTGGGCGGGGGCGGCGATTCTCGGCGGGCCGACCCAGGCTGTAGCGCGCGGTAGCTGCAGTTTGGCCGTGGTTTGCGGCGCTGCCGTGGCGACTGGTTGGCGACTGTGGTGTGGCTGTGTGTAGCCCCATCCTCGGTGGTTTGAAAGGCGCGGGCGGTTGTGGCGCAGGTTTGGGGCTGCTCCGCACAGGCTGTCGGACGTTGGGCGGTAGCAAGCGCGGGAGGCGCGGCGCGGCGGCGCGCAGAGTGGCGGCCGCTCTCTCGGCCGTCCGCGCCCGCCCGCGACACTGGCTGGGCCTTGTGATTCTCTGCTCTTGTGCTTGCGTGCCTGCCGTCCCGCTCGCTCTCGCTGTGTGTTACGCGCGTCGTCGAAATGGCAGATCAGGCGGCTACGAACGAGACTGCTGCGGCACCCGCCGCCACCGGCACTACGAAGAAGGCCAAGTCTGCGTCGTCTGCGAAGAAGCCGCGCGCCAAGCCTGCGCACCCGCGCACCTCTGAGATGGTGACGGCCGCCATCAAGAGTCTGAAGGAGCGCGGCGGGTCGTCGCTGCAGGCGATCAAGAAGTACATAGCCGCGCACTACAAGCTGGACGCGGAGAAGCTGGCGCCGTTTATCAAGAAGTACCTCAAGTCGGCCGTCGTGGCGGGCGAGCTGGTGCAGACGAAGGGGAAGGGCGCGTCCGGCTCGTTCAAGCTTGCCGGCGCCGGCGGCGGGGGGGCGGCCGAGGGCGGCAAGGCTCGTGCTGGCGGTGCCAAGAAGAAGCGCGCCGCTCCGGCCAGCAAGGAGAAGAAGGGCGCCCGTGCGGCCGGCGCAAAGAAGGCTGGTGGCGTGAAGGCGGCGACCGGTCGGAAGGCGGGCGCCGCCAAGAAGGCGTCTGCGGCGTCGGCCGCTCCCGCGGGTGCGAAGAAGGCGGCTGCGGCCAAGCCGGCCAAGGCCAAGTCGCCGTCGAAGGCGAAGAAGGCCGCCAAGGTTCCGACGAAGAAGCCGAAGGCGCCGCGCCCGAAGAAGGCGACGACGCCGTCTAAGGCGAAGGCTTCGCCCAAGAAGAAGAAGTAGAGTAGAGGAGAAAGAGATGGGAAAGGAAGGGTTTGGCGCTTGACTCCGTCGTCCCCACCCCCCGTCGTCGTCTAGTGGCGCGCAAGAGACGCGCGGCCCAAAACGGCCCTTCTCAGGGCCATCAAAGCACGTCGGGGAAGGTTTTGATTGTCGTGTTGCGTTTGGTGTGGGTGTCTGTCTGGCGTTTCTGTATGCCCGTGGGGATGCTGTTTGCGTGCCGTGGTGGTTGGATTGCGGGGGTCGGTGGCGGGTGTGGGCGGCGGTAGCGGTAAGCGGTGTTGTTGTTGTTGTTGTTGTCGTGGTTGATTGTCGCCGTGTTTGTTTTGTGGCGGCGGCCGACGGTTGGTTTTCTGTCACGTTGTTTTGTTTGAATACGTTGGTTGGCTTGCCTGCGTTCGTTCTTCTCGGATGTCTGTCTTGTCGAGTCGTGTCTGGTCTTTGTTTTGTTCCTTTGTGTGTGTGTGTGTTATGTTTTGCAACGGGGGGGCACGTTGAGATGCGGAAGGAGTCGGCGGGGATTTCGGTGGCGTGTAGAGCGAGCGAGCGCGCCTGCCTGGCCGTTGGCCGTCGGAGTGGAGTGCGGGTTTTTTTTGTTTTCGAAACGAAAGCGGCGGCCGGCCAGCCACCCGTGCGGTGTGACGTCGGCCGTTGGGTATTGTGCGCTTTGAGCGCCGGGGAGGGATGATGTGTGATTGTTGCGCGCTGCTAGCAGGCAGGCAGAGTGAGCGGGTGTGGCGGACGGACGGGAAGTGGTGGTTTTTGTTTTTGGGTTGCGGGGCGAGAGGCAGGCGACCGACAAAGTTTGCTCGCGACGGAGAGATGTTAGTGGCCCTGAAAAGGGCCGTTTTTGTTTGTGCGGTGCGGTGCCGCGGCGCGGTTTAGGCGCGCTCGCCGCGGATGCGGCGCGCGAGCTGGATGTCCTTGGGCATGATGGTGACGCGCTTGGCGTGGATTGCGCACAGGTTGGTGTCTTCGAAGAGGCCGACGAGGTAGGCCTCGCTGGCCTCCTGCAGGGCCATGACTGCGGAGCTCTGGAAGCGCAGGTCGGTCTTGAAGTCCTGGGCGATCTCGCGCACTAGGCGCTGGAATGGCAGCTTGCGGATGAGCAGCTCTGTGCTCTTCTGGTAGCGCCTGATTTCTCGCAGGGCGACGGTGCCCGGCCTGTAGCGGTGGGGCTTCTTGACGCCTCCGGTGGCGGGCGCGCTCTTCCTCGCCGCCTTGGTGGCGAGCTGTTTGCGCGGCGCCTTTCCGCCGGTGGACTTGCGGGCCGTTTGCTTTGTGCGGGCCATGGCGGTAGCGGTAGCGGTAGCGGAGCGGCGTGCGTGGAGGTTAGGTGCGGCGCGGCGTCCGGTGCTGCCTTGACAACGGGCCCGCGCGTTTTTTTTTTTTTTTTTTTTTTTTTTTTTTTTTATTTTTTTTTTTTTTTTTTTATTTTTTTTTTTTTTTTTTTATTTTTTTTTTTTTTTAAACTATTCATTTCCGCTCCTAAAGGGAGGCGGATGGGCCGCTGGAGAGCTTGTTGCTCTATTGGGGCCAGAGATGAGGGTATTACATTTTGGTTTTCTTTATTTATTTTGTACTTATTGCTAAATTACATGCTAATTACAATTTTCTTAAAATATGGTTTGATCATATATAAATGTTTTGTTATCTTAAGAACTATTTACAAATTTTCAAGCAAAGGAGGTAGAAATAGAATTAGAAATGGAGAGAGGGGTGACAGTGGAGGCGGATTTATGTGCCATTTTGTTGCACTTGAACGTTTTGTTGCAATCGATTAGGTCGAGATTATGGTGGCGGGCGGTCGGGGTTCAGTGCCTGGAGGTGGGAGGGGGTGGGAGTGTCGTTATTCTGTATGTGTAATTGTCTTGCGTGTTCGTGTTGGTGTATTGTGTCAGGAAAGATGTGGAGGGTGTTGTTTATGATTGTTCTTGGTGGGTAGGTGTATTTGTGTTTTGGTTTGTTTCTGTGTCTGGTTCTGTGTGTGTATGTTGTGTGTAGGTCAGGACGGGAGGTGAGGATGGTTTTACCATAGCGGGCTCTCAGGATGGCTAGCCTTGTTTGAACGGGGGTGACTTTAGCTTCCTCAAAGACCTCTTGTCTGGGGGTGGAGGGTGGGAGGCGAAGGATGCTGCGTAGTATTCGTCTCTCGGTGCGGAAGATTCTTTCAGCTTGTGTTTTGGAGATGCAGGCGAGAGGCGCTGCTGCATATTCAAACAGTGGGCGGACGAACGTTTTGTAGGTGTTTACGGCTGTCCTGTCACTGCAGCCTGTAAATTTTCCTTGAACACGTCGTATGAGTTGTTGTCGTTGACGTACTTTGCTGAGGGTCTCCTTAATATGGTTGTTCAGGTTGAGATACTTGTCGAGGTGGACGCCCAGGTATTTTGCATTGGGAGAGGGGAGGAGCTGGGTGCCCCACAGCGTGAGGGAGATGTGGTCGGGATTTTGGTTTGTCTTTTTGGGGATGTTGCGGTGTTTGAATAGGATGAGTTGGGTTTTGGTGGGGTTGGGTTTGATGCGCCATTGTCGCATCCAGTCTTCTAGTTTTGTCAGGTAGGTCGCTGTCTGGTTGTTGATGGTGTTTGTCGAGGGACCAGAATTCCAGTATGCTGTGTCGTCTGCGTATAATTGGAGTTGTTCGTTAGTTCTTGTCGGGGTGGGGATGTCGATGGTGTAAAGGGAGTAGAGCAGGGGGGAGATAATCCCACCCTGAGCTACTCCTGCTTCGGGGCGGAAGGGGGCCGAGGTGGCTTGGTTGACGTGGATTTGGCAGCGTCTGTCGTTTAATAGGGTTTGGATTAGTCGTACTGTCTGCGGTGGGAAGCCTGTCTTAAGCAGCTTATATAGAAGTCCGTCATGCCAGATTTTGTCGAATGCCCGTTCGATGTCCAGAAAGACAGCGAGCGTGCACTGTCCAAGGTTCTGATGTCTTGTTATGTCTGATGTGAGTCTGAGGAGGGGATCATTGGTGGAATGGAGTTTTCGGAAGCCAGACTGGAGGTGAGGAATGAGTTGGAGTTTGTCAGTAAAGTGCGAGAGTCTGTCTGTAATTATTCTTTCAAAGGTCTTGCGGAGGACGTCGAGGAGGGATATGGGGCGGTAGGATTTAGGATCAGATTTGGGTTTGCCTGGTTTGGGGATCATGATGATTTTGGCGGATTTCCACGCTGTGGGGATGGTATTGTGGGAGAGGCAGAAGTTGAATAGAAGGGACAGGAGGGGGATGATGGTGTTGAGGGGGGAGTTACGGAGGTGTAGACGCTGTATCCCGTTTTCGCCAGGGGCTGAGTTTCTGCCAGAGAAGATGGCCTTCTTAATTTCGCTTTCGGTAATTACATTCTGCAGTTTAATGTCTTCTTCTGTGGGGGCGGTGGGGGAGACGGGTAGAAGGGGGAGTTCTGTGGTGACTGTGTGGTGGAATGGTTCGATAAATAGGGGGTCCTGTGGGAATTTGTGGGTGTCTTCTAGGATGGTTTTGAAGGCTTCTGCTACTTGGGTGGGGTCGGTGGTGGGGGAGTCGTCTACCTTTAGTTTGAATGTCCTGTCAGTGTTTTGTCCCGTGAGTGTCTTGAATTTGTTCCAAAATTTGCGTCCTTGTCTGTAGTCAAGTTTGGAACAGGTTTCGTCCCATTGTTTTTGTCGGTGTTCGGAGGTGAGTCGCTTAATCTCATTGTTTAGCCTGTTCCAGATTGTTTTAAGGTCGGGGTTTCTGTCTTTGTTGATTTCGCGGTAGAGTTTTCTTTTTTCTCGGATAAGTCTGAGAATTTCAGGGGGAAGGTGGGGTTTGAAGGAGGCGATGGTTTTGGTGGGGATGGCTGTGTCGATGGCTGTCTTGATGGTGTCAGTTATTCTGTCGTTGATGCGGTTAAGGTCGTCGGTGTCGGTAATGGTTAGTGGGGCTAGTAGGTTGTTGTTAATGGTCTCTTTGTACTTTGCCCAGTCAGCTTTGCTATAGATTTTTATCGTCCGGGATGTGGGAGCTGGGGGAGGGGGGTTGATGGCAGAGGTGCTGAAGAGGATGGGTAGGTGGGGGCTGGTAAGGGTGTCACCTATTGAATACTGGGTGATGGTATCAGAGAGGGAGGGGCTGTATAGGATGTGATCGGGGAGGGAGCAACCGTTGTGTCCTATGAAGGTGAAGGTATTGATGGGAAGTCTTGTCGCGTTTTCAGTGGTGAGAAAGTCAAGTAGGTCGGTTCCATTTTGATTGTGTGTTGTGTCTCCTAGTAGTTCATGTCTTGCGTTCAGGTCAGTTAGGAGGAAGTATTCTTTGAAGGTTGTTAGGTAGCGGAGGAAGGATCTTGGGAGTGGAGTGTTTGGTGGGTTGTATAGGCAGGCTATGATGAGGCGTCTACGTCTGGGGCGGGGTATGGCTATCATGACTGCCTCTAGATGTTGATATTGAGGTGGGAGTGGAACCTCTTGGGTGGCCAGGGTAGTCTTGGTGTATATAGCAACGCCGCCTCTGCCGTCAGGTCGGTGTTTGGCGTAGTGGTCGTAGTTGCGGTTGAGTCTCATATTGTCAGTAGGTTTGGTCCAAGTCTCTGCTAGTCCAAGGATGTCTATGTCGTTTCTGCAGAGGCAGTCGTTGAGGAGGGCTTTGCGGCTGTGGATGCCTTCTATGTTTACAAAAAGGAGGTTGGTGGGTTCTCTAATGGGATGTACTGCCATGAATGAAATAGGGGGGGGGGGATGAGGGTGTTGGCAAGTGTGTTTAACTGCTCAGTGCTTGCGAATACGGAGTTTTGATTATCGTTGTGGTGACGTTATTGCCTGCTTGGTTGTACTTGAGGTCTTTGAGAAAGAATTTTTGGGCCACCTGTCGGAGAGTAGGCCCGCGCGCCTCCGTGCTGCGCTTATATGCCCTCGGTTGCGCGTGGTGGGGGGAGGGCGGGCCAGAGTCTATATAGGGGGGCGGCGGGCGCGCTGGGCGCAGACCGTAGCCGACTCGCCAGCCGCTGCAGCTGCTGTTTGTGCACGTTTTGCTTTGCCCGAGGAAGGAAGGATGACAGGCCGCGGCAAGGGAGGAAAGGGGCTCGGCAAGGGTGGCGCCAAGCGGCACCGCAAGGTGTTGCGCGACAACATCCAGGGCATCACGAAGCCCGCCATCCGCCGCCTGGCTCGCAGGGGCGGCGTGAAGCGCATCTCTGGTCTGATCTACGAGGAGACCCGCGGGGTGCTGAAGGTGTTCCTGGAGAACGTGATCCGCGACGCGGTGACGTACACTGAGCACGCCAAGCGCAAGACTGTGACGGCCATGGACGTGGTGTACGCCCTGAAGAGGCAGGGGCGCACCCTGTACGGTTTCGGCGGTTAGGCTGCGTCGCAGCGGGCGCTGGCCTTCCCGCGGCCGTGCTTGTGGGTGGGAGAGACTAGAAAACGGCCCTTTTCAGGGCCACCACACTGTTCGGAAGTTGAAAAGTGCGAAAGAGTCTGTGTTGTTGCTGCGTGTGTGCGCGCTGTGTTGTTTGTTTGTTTGTTTCTTTCTTTCCGTTTGAGCGACGTGATGTGACTGGGAGGGGAGAAGGAAAGGAAACGTGTCATGTGGCTGGCTGTGTGTGGAGCTGCTTCGTTTGTGTGTTTGTTATTGTGTGTCTTTGTATCGATCGCGACGGAGATGGCGGGCGGGCTGTGTGTTGTTGTGCGAGAGGCGGTGATTATTTGCTTGCGTGGTTTGTCTCTGTGTGTTTGTTTGCGGCGGCGTTGGGGTTTCCGAGGCAAGGCGTGTGGGCATAGGCGGCCGGATCAGCTGTTTCGTTCGTGTCGACGGCCGTTGCGCGCGGGAGTGGAGGGCGGTGTGTCGACACGCCTCCCTTTAACAATGGTCATTATTGCTGCCGTTGTCGGTTTGGAAGGCGACTGCGACGGTGCAAAATGTGTGCGTGTGTGTGTGTGTTGGGCCACACGGGCTGTGTGGACGACAAGATGGCGGACGTGCGCCGGCGGCGGCTGTGCTGTGACAGTGCAAAGTTAAAACAAAACAAGGTGCGGCGAGGACGACTGAAATTTTGCTTTGGACGTAGGTTTGTGTGGTGGCCCTGAAAAGGGCCGATTGTTGTGGGCCGAGCCGGCAAAGCGCGTTGCGTGCAGGGGAGCACGCGGCGCTGCGATTGCCTGGCCTCCTTTAGGCCTTCTTCTCGGTCTTCTTTGGCAGCAGGACGGCCTGGATGTTGGGCAGGACACCACCCTGTGCGATGGTGACGCCCGACAGGAGCTTGTTGAGCTCCTCGTCGTTGCGGATGGCAAGCTGCAGGTGGCGCGGGATGATGCGCGTCTTCTTGTTGTCGCGGGCCGCGTTTCCGGCCAGCTCGAGCACCTCAGCCGCGAGGTACTCCATGACGGCGGCGAGGTAGACGGGCGCCCCGGCGCCGACGCGCTCTGCGTAGTTTCCCTTGCGCAGGAGGCGGTGGATTCTGCCGACCGGGAACTGGAGCCCAGCCCTGCTTGAGCGGGACTTTGACTTGCCCTTGACTTTGCCTCCCTTTCCGCGTCCGGACATGGCGATGGGCTAGCGACGGTGCACACGAAACGGAAACGAAAACGACCGGTGCGAGCGGCAGCGAGTCGAGCAGCGGAGTGCGTGCCGGCGCAGCCGGGGTGGGGGTGCTTTATGGGCTCGGGTGCGGCGGCCGGTTGCGCGCGCGCCCCATTGGTCGGCGGCCGCAACAGGGCGAGCTGGTAAAGGTGCGGCGGCGGCTGGCGGCGGGTGCCACTGTGTGGGGAGACGCTGACTAGAGCGGAGCGCTTGCTACTGGTGTTGCTGCTGCCGTACGTTGGTTGGAGATGCCGCCCAAGACTAGCGGGAAGGCCGCCAAGAAGGCTGGCAAGGCGCAGAAGAACATTTCGAAGGGCGACAAGAAGAAGAAGCGCAAGAGGAAGGAGAGCTATGCCATCTACATCTACAAGGTGCTGAAGCAGGTGCACCCTGACACGGGCATCTCGTCGAAGGCGATGAGCATCATGAACAGCTTCGTGAACGACATTTTCGAGCGCATTGCGGCCGAGGCTTCTCGCCTGGCGCACTACAACAAGCGCTCGACCATCACGTCCCGCGAGATCCAGACCGCTGTGCGGCTGTTGCTGCCTGGCGAGCTGGCCAAGCACGCCGTGAGCGAGGGCACGAAGGCGGTGACCAAGTACACGAGCTCCAAGTAAGGAGGTGGCTCTGGAATGGAAGGAAGGATGGAGAAGGCTCCTCCGTTGCGAGAGCGGCGAAACGGCCCTTTTCAGGGCCACCAACTTGCCTTTTGCGGGAAGGGCGGAATTGTTGTTGTTGTTGTTGTTTGTGTGGACGGCTGTGATGTATGTGTGCATTTTGATTGTGGGTGGGGGGGCGCGTCAAAGCGTGTTGCGCGGGGTACGGCCACGAGGTTGGTCGCCGTGGCGTGGAATGGTGGCACGCCTCGTTGGCGTGGTTTTTGACCCATTGGTGTTGTTGGGGTGTGTGTGTGTTTGTGTGTTACCCGTCTGCGAGGGGGGACAGTGCGATCGGCGACTTTTGTGTCACCGTAACGACGGCCGTTTGCGGGTTTGTTTTTTTGCACATCATACATGGCGAGGGTGAAATGTGAAATGTTTTTGTTTGGTTTGTTTTTGCCGCCCACTATTCCCTTTGCTGTACGCCGAGTTTGACAATGGTGCGACGTAACTGCAGCGTGGAGGTGTGTGAGTGACGTTGAAATGAACGTGCCATTAAGACGCATTGTTGTTGTATTGTACTGTACGTGTACGGCGACACGCACGATGATGTACCATTCGACTCTGATGTTTGATAGCCGTGTCTGACTGATTGCGTACGACGCACGCACACCGATGTCGTCATTCAAGATGCACGCTAGACGGCGGCGGCGGCGGCGGCGCCGGTCGTTTGTTTGGCGAATGTCTGTACACGTGTTTGTCTGTGTCCATCCGGTATGTATTTGTTTGTTTGTTTGAAAGTGTTTTGTGTGTCGGTGACGTGGTCCGATCCGTCGCCCCCTGAGTAACTGTCGATCGGCGCGATAGACCGGCGTCACGCAACTGAACCGAAGTCTTGGGCACACCCGTCATACTGTTGTACACCGTCGCGCTGAGAACGGTAACGAAAGGTTGACTCTGATCGGTCGAATGTCTGGGCAGAACGTGAGGAATGAGGCAAGAGTGCAAGGAGGGGGGGGCAAAAGAGAGAGGAAGGGAAAAAGGGGAGAAACGCATTCGTAGAGCAACGGAACGTTCCCGTGTCGGAGGCGTATTGGAGCCGCACTGAAATGCGTTTAACGGCGGCGCGGCTGCAAGTGTCTGCCGTGGTGAACGTTACCTTTGACGGCTGCATTGGGCTTTGCCTTTGCCTTCGCTTTCGCTTTCGCTTTCCCGGATGTACGTAACGTTTGTTGATATGGTTCTGAGGAAGAGTGTATGACAGTGCCGTGCCGTCCATGTTCGTGTGCCCTCCCATTGTGTGTATGCTATTGTCTGTGTACTTGAATGATGTATGTAGGTGTTAGTGGAACATGTTTTACCAGTGGGGGGAAATGGATCGTCGATAGTTGCCGTCACTCTGTCACGGTCGAGATGACGCACCCTCCGTACAGAAAGGTGTCGAGAAAGTGAGTGTGTGTGTGTGTGTGTGTGTGTGTGTGTGCGTGCGTGCGTCCGTGAATTGGCAGTGTTTGGAGGTGGGCGTGCCCTGCATGTGGCCCGGAAAAGGCTGTTCGTTAGGCGGTAGTGTTGTGTGGACAGGGGAGGGGCATGCGTAACGCTGCTGGCATGGCATTTCGGGAGATGGGAGGGGGCAAACGAGGAAACGAGGAGCGGCGGCCAAAGACGGGACGGGGAGGGGCGCGGTGTGGGTGGCTTGCGCCTGTGCTCGGCGTTGTGGTTTGTGCAAAAGAGGAGGAGAAAAACAATGTGAGTTGCCAGGGAGGGGAGCGGTGTTGTGTTGTGGTTGTCGTGGTGTAGCCGCAGACGCGGCTGTCAGTGAACGTGGCGAGACGGACGGATGCGCGGAGGGGCGGGGGCGGGGGCGGCGCATTTCGCCGGTGCCGTGCCGTGCCGTGCCGTGCCTGAAAGCCGCGTGGTCGCTGTGTTGTTGGTGGCGTGGGGGCGAGGAGAGTACCGTACGGGTGTGCTTGTGCGCCGGAAATGGCACACTGCGCCCGCCCGTCTTGGAGGCTGATGGCTGTGGTGTGGAAATGGGGCGCGGTGATGTTGAAGCACAGAAAAGAAACCAAGAAAACGGAAGGCGTGATGCGGCGGTGGTGGTGAGAGCGGGAAAAACAAAACAAAAGAAAAAAAACAACAAAAAAAAAGAAGGAAAAACAACAAGAAACAAAAAAGAAAACAAAAAGTCTATCAATATTAAAATGTAAATGGAAATGGAAATGGACCCAGGTATAACCTCCCTGCACAAATAGCAGAGAGTCCGATGATAATAAAAATGTGCCAGAATGTTAACGTCCCTACAAAACAAACCCAACGATAATATTAATGAAAGAGTGAACCGTATGTAACATTGCAACAGACATAATGAAACCTGATAAATTGTATAAGGGCAGCAGCCGTTGACCTTTGGCCCTGTATTCAGAATAAAAAGAGCCAAAGATCGTTACCCCAATGAAAAAGACACTGAAACACGTATGTAACATAGTAGCGATGGCGAGACATTGTAGCATCTGTGACCAGAGAGTTTGCGCTGGACTGCGCGAGTGTTGCGAGCGGTTCTCAGTCAGTCAGTCAGTCTGTGTAGTTGAGGGCTGTACTCTGTCAGTAGTCGTCGCGTGCAGTACGCTAATAGTCGTCATGCAGAGCGGTCGGTCAGTAGTAGCAGCCGAGTGCGGTTGTGTGATGTAGGCGGTCGGCAACACTGGTCAAGATGGTGAATAAGGTATACTGTTAATTAATATAATCATTAGATAATGAGAAATTGTATTTATTGTAATTATGCTCCAACAAGTTCCCCAATAATAATTTTTATTTCAAAAGCATTTTTCAAACATTTAATCTTTTATTGAACTAAAGAGTTCGTTCCACTTCTTTGAAGAAAAATGTCACTAAAATCACAAAAAAAGAGAATATTATTATTTGCAATGCAGTTCCTCCAAGCGCTGCGCAACAACCAGAGCAGAAATGTGACATCCATTTATTCGGAGGTAAGACTTTAATTCCGATTGTTTTGCACAGGGCCAAAGACCGATATTTCGGTTTAATTGAAGTTTCTTGTCACTGAACGGACTTTTTTAAATGTTGTGTGAAGACTTTATATTTGAGTCAGATTGCGAATTGCACATTGTTGTTGCCATTTTCAATACCTCTCATTGTGGGCGAGGTTACAATTAGCGCAATGTCCATTAGCATCCGTAAATAACATTGTCCATTATTTTAAATATTGCTGGGAGGTTACAACACACACACAAAACAAAAAACAAAAAGAAACAAAAAATTGCATTTATATCCGCTCCTCGATTGTAGATACCCCTTACACAGCTGTGTGCAATGAATGAGTGCTGGCTGGTAATTAATTGCACTCCTTGGAGGGAAATGCCATAGGAAGTAGTCTTTAAAAAGTGAATGTTTTTCGTTAAGAGACAAAAGTTACTTTAGAAAAAAAGTAATAGTGGGGCTTGTGTTGTTGAACAAAATAAGTACAATGAACATACGTTATCAGATTTGCGCAATGCAGCGTCACACCACCTCTTGATTATAACACAATATACTATACATCGTCCCGAACCGTGACCAGAGTCGCGAGACGAGCAGAGCACGCCGCCGACGCCCGCTCAGTACAACCGTCCACCCGCTACTACTGTCGACCGACTACTACCTCTCCCGACTCGCGCTACAATATATATAACAACTGTTCCTGGCGACCCGGTGCGTGCCACTACTGTCGTCTGGCGCGGTCCAAGCGCCGACTAGCAGCGATAAAGAACTCTCTGGTCAGACAGAGATGCTGTCATGCCTCGCCATCGCTCTGGTAATGAATACATACGTGTTGCAGCGTGCGTACCACCGGAACACGCAGTGGCGGAGCCAAAGACTGTGTTGTCGAGGTCGAGTGCGAGTGGGAAGAGAGGCAGCGTCGGCACGGAGATGCAAGCGAGCGCGAGACGCACGGGGGCTGCGGCGTGGCGCGTTTGCGGTCGGCGCCTTTGGTGGCAACGGCCGGGACAAGCAGCGGTGTATGGTGTGGTGCGGGGCGGACAGGGGCGGCGGTGGACGGGGAGGAGGCGGCGCGACGACGGCATGGGGGCGAAAACGGGACGGGGGACGGCGGATGTTGAGAGGCGTCACGCGCGGACAGGACACAGACACAGAGACACACAGAGTGGAAAGGGAGGGTGCGCGGTAGTAGTTGGGAATGTGCGTACCGTGCGGGATGGGAGTGGGCGAGGAACACGGTCGTGGCCCCTGTTTTGGGTGCGTGTGATGACGTCGGTGTGTTGTGGGAAGGGAAGGTGCTGTGGCGGCGGCGCGTAATGGGCGTAGGCCGAAAAGAGAAAGGAACGTGGGCAGTGTGTTGGCAAGCGTCGGTTCGACTGCGACGTTGATGGGCAGGGCAGGGCAAGGTTAATGGTGGTAGGAGTAGGCGTGTGGGCGCAAAAAATCTGCCGCTGCAGGCGGTGCCGTAACCGCCATGGCGGGAAGGAGAGAGGGCCAAAGAAAGAAAGAAAGAAGAAAAAAAAGGAGGGGGGGGGGGGCGAAAGTGGAGAGGCGGTGGTGTGAGAAGGGCGGGGGCGGAAGGAAGGCAGGAAGGACAAGAGGCGAGGCGACGGCTTGCTTTGTGTATCGGTCGGTCTCTGGCTATGCTTCGTTTTCTGCAGCAGGGTCGGTGCGCGGCGTGGCTCGCGGCAGTGGGAACGCCTGGTGGCTGGACGGCCAGCAATGCGGTTGGATGGGCGGCCACAGCACCGCACCTGTGCCCGAGGAGGAGACGCTGGCGGCGGGCCCTGAGGTGAGGCCGGCTCGGCTGGGGCTGTGGATGTGTAGGTGTGCGCCGCTGCTGCAACAACGAGTAAAACGCGAGAAGAAGGGATGGCGGTAGAGAGGAAAAAAAAAAAAAAGGTCGTGTTGTGTTGATGCGCAGGCAGACGCGTACAGAGGGACGAGCCCGGTCTGCAGCAGGGTGTGGCCGTGCCGAGTGCAGAGCAGCGGCGGCTCGGTTCGGTTCGGCCCGGCCCGGCGGGCCGCGCTGTTGTCGCGGACGTGAGCGCCCCCTGGCGGGTGGCCGGAGGCGGCGCGGCGTGTTGGACGTGTGGCTGGTGGCAGTGCACAATTTGCGAGTGGCTGGCGGTGTGGTGTGGCGGTTGGCGCGTCGGGCGGCGGAGAGGTATGTGTTGCGGGCGCCCTTTGCTGCGCTGCGTCGTTGCGTGTGCCGTACAGGGCGGGCGCTTGTCGACTGTGTGGGCGGTGTGGCGAATTGGCGTGAAACGGCTGCCGAGAGGTGTGTGGTAGCGAGCCGGTCGGTGGTGTCAGTGCGAAGGGGAATGTGCGTGCGTTTGGCGGTTTCGGTGTGCTTTTTGCGGCGTGAGAGTGGGAATTAGTGGGGCCGGCTGTTGTGTTGGTTCCTTGTGTCTTGTGTCGCGTAGCTTGATGGCAACGTGGAAGGACGCCGGTTTCGTTTCGAGCCTTGCGTGTGGTTGTCGACGTTGACTGGTTGGCGTGTGCCGATGCACGTGCATGTGTGGGTCGCGAGTGCGTTTTTGGCTGGCTGTGTGTGTGTGTGTGTGTGTGTTTTGGGGGGGAAGGGGGAGGCGGTGGTGAAAGTGCAGTCGTTGCCACGGGCGTCGTCGGGTGGGGCTGGGGCTGTGCGTCGTGGCGGAAAGGTGGTAGGTTGCGGGAAGCGAGCCCGTCGTTGACGGTGTCGCGTGAGTTG
This sequence comes from Schistocerca americana, assembly GCF_021461395.2. Lineage (NCBI taxonomy): Eukaryota > Metazoa > Arthropoda > Insecta > Orthoptera > Acrididae > Schistocerca > Schistocerca americana. The sequence continues at coordinate 55,416 of NW_025726374.1, forward strand.
TGAATCGAGTGGGGCGCGGGGCGCGGGACAGGAGCAGCGTGCCGCTGCGTCGTGGTCGTCAGCAGAGGCTGTGCGTGTGCTTGTCCTTTTTGTGGGCGGTTCGTGCGAGGCGTTTTTGTTTTGTGTTGCCCTAGTTGTTAGTTTATTTTGTTTGTGTTTGTTATTTTGAGACGACGACTGGTTGGTGGCGTGCGCGCGAAGTGGCGGTGTGCGCTTCCCGTGTCGTTTGTGTTGTTTGGTTTTTTTGTTTTTGTGTGTTTTTTTTTTTTTTTTTTTGCACTGGGCCCCGGTGGGTGGGTGCGTGTGTGTCGATTGCCGGCTGGCGAGAGGTGCGCCATCGGCGGGGTGGGTCGCCGGCACAAGTAGAGGCGGCGGCGTTGTTGCTGTTGTTGTGTGGTGTTTGTTTTGTTCGGCTGTGTCGGCGAGCTGTGTTGCGGTGCGTGTGAATGGTGGTGCAAAAGTGCTGGCGTTGGGGCTGCGACTGCGACGGCGGCGAGCCGCGGGCGCGCCATTGATAGTGATGTTGTGAACAGCGGCTGTGTACGGTAGTGGTGTTGTTGTAGCACGACGTGCATCCGGGCCGGCGCGGAAAGCGCAGCCGGGCCGGCGCGGAAAGCGCAGTTGCGGGCGGTTGCCCTTCGGTGCCAGCCATGTCGCGTGAGCGGCGGGTTGCTCTGGTGTCGACACGTGGTGCTCTGGGTTGTTGTGTGGTGCCCTTTGGCCGGTGGGGGTGGTTCGCGTGTGTCTCGTTCGCGCTCGGTGTCTGGTCGTGGTCGTGGTCGTGCTGCTCCCCCGTCTGTCGGCGGTTTCCGACGTCGTCTGTACGTTTTTGTTCGTTTGCGGCGTGCCTGCCGACGTCGTCCCGTCGCGACCTTTCAACCGAAAGTGTGGCGCCCGAAGGTGAACGAACGTAACCCTGACCTCGGCGCTTTACGCTGAGCCGAGCGAACCGAACCGAACCTAACGTGTGGTGTGGCGAGGTGAGCTCAGCCTGTGAGCCCCTAACGTCTACGTAAGGTAAGCTGTCCGGCTCACGCCTCACGTTTGAACGCTTTTGTAACCTACGTTTGACGCTTCTTAACCTAGCACTGACCCCTTAACCTAACGTGTAACCTAACCTAACCTAACCTAACCTAACCTAACCTCTGACGCCTGACGTGTTTGAATGCTTAACCTAAGTTTGACGCTTAACCTAACCCAAGTCCCCTTAACCTAACCCACGTCCACCTAACCTAACCTAACGTAGACGTGTAAACGTAATGTGTAACGCGTAACGTGTAAGGTCGGCTGTCGTGTGTGCTTGACGGCAGATTGGGTTGGTCTGTAGATTCGGATTGCGGTTTGCCTCGGTCGAGGGGTTGGGTCGGAAGCGGCGAGGGGCGGCGGCGCCTGTTGCGCAGGCGGCGTCCGTTTGCGGCGGGCAATTGTTGAGAAACGGCTGTGAATGTTGGCGGGCGAGAGGAGGAGGACGGCGCGCGATGTGGCCCGACGGCTGCGGGCCGATCGGGAAACGGCGGGAGGGCGACGGAAGGCGATGGGGCGGCGGAGGCGCGTTTGCACGGCCGTCATCGCCGCACGCCTCGGCTTGTGTGGCTGTGGCGCCGGCCGCGCTGGCCGGGCTGCCGCGGCGACGGTGTGGGAGTTTTGCCGAAGGTTTGGCCATTGTGGCGGGTCGTCGGCTGGGGCTGTGGGGGCGGCATTTGGGCGGGGGCGGCGATTCTCGGCGGGCCGACCCAGGCTGTAGCGCGCGGTAGCTGCAGTTTGGCCGTGGTTTGCGGCGCTGCCGTGGCGACTGGTTGGCGACTGTGGTGTGGCTGTGTGTAGCCCCATCCTCGGTGGTTTGAAAGGCGCGGGCGGTTGTGGCGCAGGTTTGGGGCTGCTCCGCACAGGCTGTCGGACGTTGGGCGGTAGCAAGCGCGGGAGGCGCGGCGCGGCGGCGCGCAGAGTGGCGGCCGCTCTCTCGGCCGTCCGCGCCCGCCCGCGACACTGGCTGGGCCTTGTGATTCTCTGCTCTTGTGCTTGCGTGCCTGCCGTCCCGCTCGCTCTCGCTGTGTGTTACGCGCGTCGTCGAAATGGCAGATCAGGCGGCTACGAACGAGACTGCTGCGGCACCCGCCGCCACCGGCACTACGAAGAAGGCCAAGTCTGCGTCGTCTGCGAAGAAGCCGCGCGCCAAGCCTGCGCACCCGCGCACCTCTGAGATGGTGACGGCCGCCATCAAGAGTCTGAAGGAGCGCGGCGGGTCGTCGCTGCAGGCGATCAAGAAGTACATAGCCGCGCACTACAAGCTGGACGCGGAGAAGCTGGCGCCGTTTATCAAGAAGTACCTCAAGTCGGCCGTCGTGGCGGGCGAGCTGGTGCAGACGAAGGGGAAGGGCGCGTCCGGCTCGTTCAAGCTTGCCGGCGCCGGCGGCGGGGGGGCGGCCGAGGGCGGCAAGGCTCGTGCTGGCGGTGCCAAGAAGAAGCGCGCCGCTCCGGCCAGCAAGGAGAAGAAGGGCGCCCGTGCGGCCGGCGCAAAGAAGGCTGGTGGCGTGAAGGCGGCGACCGGTCGGAAGGCGGGCGCCGCCAAGAAGGCGTCTGCGGCGTCGGCCGCTCCCGCGGGTGCGAAGAAGGCGGCTGCGGCCAAGCCGGCCAAGGCCAAGTCGCCGTCGAAGGCGAAGAAGGCCGCCAAGGTTCCGACGAAGAAGCCGAAGGCGCCGCGCCCGAAGAAGGCGACGACGCCGTCTAAGGCGAAGGCTTCGCCCAAGAAGAAGAAGTAGAGTAGAGGAGAAAGAGATGGGAAAGGAAGGGTTTGGCGCTTGACTCCGTCGTCCCCACCCCCCGTCGTCGTCTAGTGGCGCGCAAGAGACGCGCGGCCCAAAACGGCCCTTCTCAGGGCCATCAAAGCACGTCGGGGAAGGTTTTGATTGTCGTGTTGCGTTTGGTGTGGGTGTCTGTCTGGCGTTTCTGTATGCCCGTGGGGATGCTGTTTGCGTGCCGTGGTGGTTGGATTGCGGGGGTCGGTGGCGGGTGTGGGCGGCGGTAGCGGTAAGCGGTGTTGTTGTTGTTGTTGTTGTCGTGGTTGATTGTCGCCGTGTTTGTTTTGTGGCGGCGGCCGACGGTTGGTTTTCTGTCACGTTGTTTTGTTTGAATACGTTGGTTGGCTTGCCTGCGTTCGTTCTTCTCGGATGTCTGTCTTGTCGAGTCGTGTCTGGTCTTTGTTTTGTTCCTTTGTGTGTGTGTGTGTTATGTTTTGCAACGGGGGGGCACGTTGAGATGCGGAAGGAGTCGGCGGGGATTTCGGTGGCGTGTAGAGCGAGCGAGCGCGCCTGCCTGGCCGTTGGCCGTCGGAGTGGAGTGCGGGTTTTTTTTGTTTTCGAAACGAAAGCGGCGGCCGGCCAGCCACCCGTGCGGTGTGACGTCGGCCGTTGGGTATTGTGCGCTTTGAGCGCCGGGGAGGGATGATGTGTGATTGTTGCGCGCTGCTAGCAGGCAGGCAGAGTGAGCGGGTGTGGCGGACGGACGGGAAGTGGTGGTTTTTGTTTTTGGGTTGCGGGGCGAGAGGCAGGCGACCGACAAAGTTTGCTCGCGACGGAGAGATGTTAGTGGCCCTGAAAAGGGCCGTTTTTGTTTGTGCGGTGCGGTGCCGCGGCGCGGTTTAGGCGCGCTCGCCGCGGATGCGGCGCGCGAGCTGGATGTCCTTGGGCATGATGGTGACGCGCTTGGCGTGGATTGCGCACAGGTTGGTGTCTTCGAAGAGGCCGACGAGGTAGGCCTCGCTGGCCTCCTGCAGGGCCATGACTGCGGAGCTCTGGAAGCGCAGGTCGGTCTTGAAGTCCTGGGCGATCTCGCGCACTAGGCGCTGGAATGGCAGCTTGCGGATGAGCAGCTCTGTGCTCTTCTGGTAGCGCCTGATTTCTCGCAGGGCGACGGTGCCCGGCCTGTAGCGGTGGGGCTTCTTGACGCCTCCGGTGGCGGGCGCGCTCTTCCTCGCCGCCTTGGTGGCGAGCTGTTTGCGCGGCGCCTTTCCGCCGGTGGACTTGCGGGCCGTTTGCTTTGTGCGGGCCATGGCGGTAGCGGTAGCGGTAGCGGAGCGGCGTGCGTGGAGGTTAGGTGCGGCGCGGCGTCCGGTGCTGCCTTGACAACGGGCCCGCGCGCCTCCGTGCTGCGCTTATATGCCCTCGGTTGCGCGTGGTGGGGGGAGGGCGGGCCAGAGTCTATATAGGGGGGCGGCGGGCGCGCTGGGCGCAGACCGTAGCCGACTCGCCAGCCGCTGCAGCTGCTGTTTGTGCACGTTTTGCTTTGCCCGAGGAAGGAAGGATGACAGGCCGCGGCAAGGGAGGAAAGGGGCTCGGCAAGGGTGGCGCCAAGCGGCACCGCAAGGTGTTGCGCGACAACATCCAGGGCATCACGAAGCCCGCCATCCGCCGCCTGGCTCGCAGGGGCGGCGTGAAGCGCATCTCTGGTCTGATCTACGAGGAGACCCGCGGGGTGCTGAAGGTGTTCCTGGAGAACGTGATCCGCGACGCGGTGACGTACACTGAGCACGCCAAGCGCAAGACTGTGACGGCCATGGACGTGGTGTACGCCCTGAAGAGGCAGGGGCGCACCCTGTACGGTTTCGGCGGTTAGGCTGCGTCGCAGCGGGCGCTGGCCTTCCCGCGGCCGTGCTTGTGGGTGGGAGAGACTAGAAAACGGCCCTTTTCAGGGCCACCACACTGTTCGGAAGTTGAAAAGTGCGAAAGAGTCTGTGTTGTTGCTGCGTGTGTGCGCGCTGTGTTGTTTGTTTGTTTGTTTCTTTCTTTCCGTTTGAGCGACGTGATGTGACTGGGAGGGGAGAAGGAAAGGAAACGTGTCATGTGGCTGGCTGTGTGTGGAGCTGCTTCGTTTGTGTGTCTTTGTATCGATCGCGACGGAGATGGCGGGCGGGCTGTGTGTTGTTGTGCGAGAGGCGGTGATTATTTGCTTGCGTGGTTTGTCTCTGTGTGTTTGTTTGCGGCGGCGTTGGGGTTTCCGAGGCAAGGCGTGTGGGCATAGGCGGCCGGATCAGCTGTTTCGTTCGTGTCGACGGCCGTTGCGCGCGGGAGTGGAGGGCGGTGTGTCGACACGCCTCCCTTTAACAATGGTCATTATTGCTGCCGTTGTCGGTTTGGAAGGCGACTGCGACGGTGCAAAATGTGTGCGTGTGTGTGTGTGTTGGGCCACACGGGCTGTGTGGACGACAAGATGGCGGACGTGCGCCGGCGGCGGCTGTGCTGTGACAGTGCAAAGTTAAAACAAAACAAGGTGCGGCGAGGACGACTGAAATTTTGCTTTGGACGTAGGTTTGTGTGGTGGCCCTGAAAAGGGCCGATTGTTGTGGGCCGAGCCGGCAAAGCGCGTTGCGTGCAGGGGAGCACGCGGCGCTGCGATTGCCTGGCCTCCTTTAGGCCTTCTTCTCGGTCTTCTTTGGCAGCAGGACGGCCTGGATGTTGGGCAGGACACCACCCTGTGCGATGGTGACGCCCGACAGGAGCTTGTTGAGCTCCTCGTCGTTGCGGATGGCAAGCTGCAGGTGGCGCGGGATGATGCGCGTCTTCTTGTTGTCGCGGGCCGCGTTTCCGGCCAGCTCGAGCACCTCAGCCGCGAGGTACTCCATGACGGCGGCGAGGTAGACGGGCGCCCCGGCGCCGACGCGCTCTGCGTAGTTTCCCTTGCGCAGGAGGCGGTGGATTCTGCCGACCGGGAACTGGAGCCCAGCCCTGCTTGAGCGGGACTTTGACTTGCCCTTGACTTTGCCTCCCTTTCCGCGTCCGGACATGGCGATGGGCTAGCGACGGTGCACACGAAACGGAAACGAAAACGACCGGTGCGAGCGGCAGCGAGTCGAGCAGCGGAGTGCGTGCCGGCGCAGCCGGGGTGGGGGTGCTTTATGGGCTCGGGTGCGGCGGCCGGTTGCGCGCGCGCCCCATTGGTCGGCGGCCGCAACAGGGCGAGCTGGTAAAGGTGCGGCGGCGGCTGGCGGCGGGTGCCACTGTGTGGGGAGACGCTGACTAGAGCGGAGCGCTTGCTACTGGTGTTGCTGCTGCCGTACGTTGGTTGGAGATGCCGCCCAAGACTAGCGGGAAGGCCGCCAAGAAGGCTGGCAAGGCGCAGAAGAACATTTCGAAGGGCGACAAGAAGAAGAAGCGCAAGAGGAAGGAGAGCTATGCCATCTACATCTACAAGGTGCTGAAGCAGGTGCACCCTGACACGGGCATCTCGTCGAAGGCGATGAGCATCATGAACAGCTTCGTGAACGACATTTTCGAGCGCATTGCGGCCGAGGCTTCTCGCCTGGCGCACTACAACAAGCGCTCGACCATCACGTCCCGCGAGATCCAGACCGCTGTGCGGCTGTTGCTGCCTGGCGAGCTGGCCAAGCACGCCGTGAGCGAGGGCACGAAGGCGGTGACCAAGTACACGAGCTCCAAGTAAGGAGGTGGCTCTGGAATGGAAGGAAGGATGGAGAAGGCTCCTCCGTTGCGAGAGCGGCGAAACGGCCCTTTTCAGGGCCACCAACTTGCCTTTTGCGGGAAGGGCGGAATTGTTGTTGTTGTTGTTGTTTGTGTGGACGGCTGTGATGTATGTGTGCATTTTGATTGTGGGTGGGGGGGCGCGTCAAAGCGTGTTGCGCGGGGTACGGCCACGAGGTTGGTCGCCGTGGCGTGGAATGGTGGCACGCCTCGTTGGCGTGGTTTTTGACCCATTGGTGTTGTTGGGGTGTGTGTGTGTTTGTGTGTTACCCGTCTGCGAGGGGGGACAGTGCGATCGGCGACTTTTGTGTCACCGTAACGACGGCCGTTTGCGGGTTTGTTTTTTTGCACATCATACATGGCGAGGGTGAAATGTGAAATGTTTTTGTTTGGTTTGTTTTTGCCGCCCACTATTCCCTTTGCTGTACGCCGAGTTTGACAATGGTGCGACGTAACTGCAGCGTGGAGGTGTGTGAGTGACGTTGAAATGAACGTGCCATTAAGACGCATTGTTGTTGTATTGTACTGTACGTGTACGGCGACACGCACGATGATGTACCATTCGACTCTGATGTTTGATAGCCGTGTCTGACTGATTGCGTACGACGCACGCACACCGATGTCGTCATTCAAGATGCACGCTAGACGGCGGCGGCGGCGGCGGCGCCGGTCGTTTGTTTGGCGAATGTCTGTACACGTGTTTGTCTGTGTCCATCCGGTATGTATTTGTTTGTTTGTTTGAAAGTGTTTTGTGTGTCGGTGACGTGGTCCGATCCGTCGCCCCCTGAGTAACTGTCGATCGGCGCGATAGACCGGCGTCACGCAACTGAACCGAAGTCTTGGGCACACCCGTCATACTGTTGTACACCGTCGCGCTGAGAACGGTAACGAAAGGTTGACTCTGATCGGTCGAATGTCTGGGCAGAACGTGAGGAATGAGGCAAGAGTGCAAGGAGGGGGGGGCAAAAGAGAGAGGAAGGGAAAAAGGGGAGAAACGCATTCGTAGAGCAACGGAACGTTCCCGTGTCGGAGGCGTATTGGAGCCGCACTGAAATGCGTTTAACGGCGGCGCGGCTGCAAGTGTCTGCCGTGGTGAACGTTACCTTTGACGGCTGCATTGGGCTTTGCCTTTGCTTTCGCTTTCGCTTTCGCTTTCCCGGATGTACGTAACGTTTGTTGATATGGTTCTGAGGAAGAGTGTATGACAGTGCCGTGCCGTCCATGTTCGTGTGCCCTCCCATTGTGTGTATGCTATTGTCTGTGTACTTGAATGATGTATGTAGGTGTTAGTGGACATGTTTTACCAGTGGGGGGAAATGGATCGTCGATAGTTGCCGTCACTCTGTCACGGTCGAGATGACGCACCCTCCGTACAGAAAGGTGTCGAGAAAGTGAGTGTGTGTGTGTGTGTGTGTGTGTGTGTGTGCGTGCGTGCGTCCGTGAATTGGCAGTGTTTGGAGGTGGGCGTGCCCTGCATGTGGCCCGGAAAAGGCTGTTCGTTAGGCGGTAGTGTTGTGTGGACAGGGGAGGGGCATGCGTAACGCTGCTGGCATGGCATTTCGGGAGATGGGAGGGGGCAAACGAGGAAACGAGGAGCGGCGGCCAAAGACGGGACGGGGAGGGGCGCGGTGTGGGTGGCTTGCGCCTGTGCTCGGCGTTGTGGTTTGTGCAAAAGAGGAGGAGAAAAACAATGTGAGTTGCCAGGGAGGGGAGCGGTGTTGTGTTGTGGTTGTCGTGGTGTAGCCGCAGACGCGGCTGTCAGTGAACGTGGCGAGACGGACGGATGCGCGGAGGGGCGGGGGCGGGGGCGGCGCATTTCGCCGGTGCCGTGCCGTGCCGTGCCGTGCCTGAAAGCCGCGTGGTCGCTGTGTTGTTGGTGGCGTGGGGGCGAGGAGAGTACCGTACGGGTGTGCTTGTGCGCCGGAAATGGCACACTGCGCCCGCCCGTCTTGGAGGCTGATGGCTGTGGTGTGGAAATGGGGCGCGGTGATGTTGAAGCACAGAAAAGAAACCAAGAAAACGGAAGGCGTGATGCGGCGGTGGTGGTGAGAGCGGGAAAAACAAAACAAAAGAAAAAAAACAACAAAAAAAAAGAAGGAAAAACAACAAGAAACAAAAAAGAAAACAAAAAGTCTATCAATATTATAATGTAAATGGAAATGGAAATGGACCCAGGTATAACCTCCCTGCACAAATAGCAGAGAGTCCGATGATAATAAAAATGTGCCAGAATGTTAACGTCCCTACAAAACAAACCAACGATAATATTAATGAAAGAGTGAACCGTATGTAACATTGCAACAGACATAATGAAACCTGATAAATTGTATAAGGGCAGCAGCCGTTGACCTTTGGCCCTGTATTCAGAATAAAAAGAGCCAAAGATCGTTACCCCAATGAAAAAGACACTGAAACACGTATGTAACATAGTAGCGATGGCGAGACATTGTAGCATCTGTGACCAGAGAGTTTGCGCTGGACTGCGCGAGTGTTGCGAGCGGTTCTCAGTCAGTCAGTCAGTCTGTGTAGTTGAGGGCTGTACTCTGTCAGTAGTCGTCGCGTGCAGTACGCTAATAGTCGTCATGCAGAGCGGTCGGTCAGTAGTAGCAGCCGAGTGCGGTTGTGTGATGTAGGCGGTCGGCAACACTGGTCAAGATGGTGAATAAGGTATACTGTTAATTAATATAATCATTAGATAATGAGAAATTGTATTTATTGTAATTATGCTCCAACAAGTTCCCCAATAATAATTTTTATTTCAAAAGCATTTTTCAAACATTTAATCTTTTATTGAACTAAAGAGTTCGTTCCACTTCTTTGAAGAAAAATGTCACTAAAATCACAAAAAAAGAGAATATTATTATTTGCAATGCAGTTCCTCCAAGCGCTGCGCAACAACCAGAGCAGAAATGTGACATCCATTTATTCGGAGGTAAGACTTTAATTCCGATTGTTTTGCACAGGGCCAAAGACCGATATTTCGGTTTAATTGAAGTTTCTTGTCACTGAACGGACTTTTTTAAATGTTGTGTGAAGACTTTATATTTGAGTCAGATTGCGAATTGCACATTGTTGTTGCCATTTTCAATACCTCTCATTGTGGGCGAGGTTACAATTAGCGCAATGTCCATTAGCATCCGTAAATAACATTGTCCATTATTTTAAATATTGCTGGGAGGTTACAACACACACACAAAACAAAAAACAAAAAGAAACAAAAAATTGCATTTATATCCGCTCCTCGATTGTAGATACCCCTTACACAGCTGTGTGCAATGAATGAGTGCTGGCTGGTAATTAATTGCACTCCTTGGAGGGAAATGCCATAGGAAGTAGTCTTTAAAAAGTGAATGTTTTTCGTTAAGAGACAAAAGTTACTTTAGAAAAAAAGTAATAGTGGGGCTTGTGTTGTTGAACAAAATAAGTACAATGAACATACGTTATCAGATTTGCGCAATGCAGCGTCACACCACCTCTTGATTATAACACAATATACTATACATCGTCCCGAACCGTGACCAGAGTCGCGAGACGAGCAGAGCACGCCGCCGACGCCCGCTCAGTACAACCGTCCACCCGCTACTACTGTCGACCGACTACTACCTCTCCCGACTCGCGCTACAATATATATAACAACTGTTCCTGGCGACCCGGTGCGTGCCACTACTGTCGTCTGGCGCGGTCCAAGCGCCGACTAGCAGCGATAAAGAACTCTCTGGTCAGACAGAGATGCTGTCATGCCTCGCCATCGCTCTGGTAATGAATACATACGTGTTGCAGCGTGCGTACCACCGGAACACGCAGTGGCGGAGCCAAAGACTGTGTTGTCGAGGTCGAGTGCGAGTGGGAAGAGAGGCAGCGTCGGCACGGAGATGCAAGCGAGCGCGAGACGCACGGGGGCTGCGGCGTGGCGCGTTTGCGGTCGGCGCCTTTGGTGGCAACGGCCGGGACAAGCAGCGGTGTATGGTGTGGTGCGGGGCGGACAGGGGCGGCGGTGGACGGGGAGGAGGCGGCGCGACGACGGCATGGGGGCGAAAACGGGACGGGGGACGGCGGATGTTGAGAGGCGTCACGCGCGGACAGGACACAGACACAGAGACACACAGAGTGGAAAGGGAGGGTGCGCGGTAGTAGTTGGGAATGTGCGTACCGTGCGGGATGGGAGTGGGCGAGGAACACGGTCGTGGCCCCTGTTTTGGGTGCGTGTGATGACGTCGGTGTGTTGTGGGAAGGGAAGGTGCTGTGGCGGCGGCGCGTAATGGGCGTAGGCCGAAAAGAGAAAGGAACGTGGGCAGTGTGTTGGCAAGCGTCGGTTCGACTGCGACGTTGATGGGCAGGGCAGGGCAAGGTTAATGGTGGTAGGAGTAGGCGTGTGGGCGCAAAAAATCTGCCGCTGCAGGCGGTGCCGTAACCGCCATGGCGGGAAGGAGAGAGGGCCAAAGAAAGAAAGAAAGAAGAAAAAAAAGGAGGGGGGGGGGGGCGAAAGTGGAGAGGCGGTGGTGTGAGAAGGGCGGGGGCGGAAGGAAGGCAGGAAGGACAAGAGGCGAGGCGACGGCTTGCTTTGTGTATCGGTCGGTCTCTGGCTATGCTTCGTTTTCTGCAGCAGGGTCGGTGCGCGGCGTGGCTCGCGGCAGTGGGAACGCCTGGTGGCTGGACGGCCAGCAATGCGGTTGGATGGGCGGCCACAGCACCGCACCTGTGCCCGAGGAGGAGACGCTGGCGGCGGGCCCTGAGGTGAGGCCGGCTCGGCTGGGGCTGTGGATGTGTAGGTGTGCGCCGCTGCTGCAACAACGAGTAAAACGCGAGAAGAAGGGATGGCGGTAGAGAGGAAAAAAAAAAAAAAGGTCGTGTTGTGTTGATGCGCAGGCAGACGCGTACAGAGGGACGAGCCCGGTCTGCAGCAGGGTGTGGCCGTGCCGAGTGCAGAGCAGCGGCGGCTCGGTTCGGTTCGGCCCGGCCCGGCGGGCCGCGCTGTTGTCGCGGACGTGAGCGCCCCCTGGCGGGTGGCCGGAGGCGGCGCGGCGTGTTGGACGTGTGGCTGGTGGCAGTGCACAATTTGCGAGTGGCTGGCGGTGTGGTGTGGCGGTTGGCGCGTCGGGCGGCGGAGAGGTATGTGTTGCGGGCGCCCTTTGCTGCGCTGCGTCGTTGCGTGTGCCGTACAGGGCGGGCGCTTGTCGACTGTGTGGGCGGTGTGGCGAATTGGCGTGAAACGGCTGCCGAGAGGTGTGTGGTAGCGAGCCGGTCGGTGGTGTCAGTGCGAAGGGGAATGTGCGTGCGTTTGGCGGTTTCGGTGTGCTTTTTGCGGCGTGAGAGTGGGAATTAGTGGGGCCGGCTGTTGTGTTGGTTCCTTGTGTCTTGTGTCGCGTAGCTTGATGGCAACGTGGAAGGACGCCGGTTTCGTTTCGAGCCTTGCGTGTGGTTGTCGACGTTGACTGGTTGGCGTGTGCCGATGCACGTGCATGTGTGGGTCGCGAGTGCGTTTTTGGCTGGCTGTGTGTGTGTGTGTGTGTGTGTTTTGGGGGGGAAGGGGGAGGCGGTGGTGAAAGTGCAGTCGTTGCCACGGGCGTCGTCGGGTGGGGCTGGGGCTGTGCGTCGTGGCGGAAAGGTGGTAGGTTGCGGGAAGCGAGCCCGTCGTTGACGGTGTCGCGTGAGTTGTGAATCGAGTGGGGCGCGGGGCGCGGGACAGGAGCAGCGTGCCGCTGCGTCGTGGTCGTCAGCAGAGGCTGTGCGTGTGCTTGTCCTTTTTGTGGGCGGTTCGTGCGAGGCGTTTTTGTTTTGTGTTGCCCTAGTTGTTAGTTTATTTTGTTTGTGTTTGTTATTTTGAGACGACGACTGGTTGGTGGCGTGCGCGCGAAGTGGCGGTGTGCGCTTCCCGTGTCGTTTGTGTTGTTTGGTTTTTTTGTTTTTGTGTGTTTTTTTTTTTTTTTTTTTTTGCACTGGGCCCCGGTGGGTGGGTGCGTGTGTGTCGATTGCCGGCTGGCGAGAGGTGCGCCATCGGCGGGGTGGGTCGCCGGCACAAGTAGAGGCGGCGGCGTTGTTGCTGTTGTTGTGTGGTGTTTGTTTTGTTCGGCTGTGTCGGCGAGCTGTGTTGCGGTGCGTGTGAATGGTGGTGCAAAAGTGCTGGCGTTGGGGCTGCGACTGCGACGGCGGCGAGCCGCGGGCGCGCCATTGATAGTGATGTTGTGAACAGCGGCTGTGTACGGTAGTGGTGTTGTTGTAGCACGACGTGCATCCGGGCCGGCGCGGAAAGCGCAGTTGCGGGCGGTTGCCCTTCGGTGCCAGCCATGTCGCGTGAGCGGCGGGTTGCTCTGGTGTCGACACGTGGTGCTCTGGGTTGTTGTGTGGTGCCCTTTGGCCGGTGGGGGTGGTTCGCGTGTGTCTCGTTCGCGCTCGGTGTCTGGTCGTGGTCGTGGTCGTGCTGCTCCCCCGTCTGTCGGCGGTTTCCGACGTCGTCTGTACGTTTTTGTTCGTTTGCGGCGTGCCTGCCGACGTCGTCCCGTCGCGACCTTTCAACCGAAAGTGTGGCGCCCGAAGGTGAACGAACGTAACCCTGACCTCGGCGCTTTACGCTGAGCCGAGCGAACCGAACCGAACCTAACGTGTGGTGTGGCGAGGTGAGCTCAGCCTGTGAGCCCCTAACGTCTACGTAAGGTAAGCTGTCCGGCTCACGCCTCACGTTTGAACGCTTTTGTAACCTACGTTTGACGCTTCTTAACCTAGCACTGACCCCTTAACCTAACGTGTAACCTAACCTAACCTAACCTAACCTAACCTAACCTCTGACGCCTGACGTGTTTGAATGCTTAACCTAAGTTTGACGCTTAACCTAACCCAAGTCCCCTTAACCTAACCCACGTCCACCTAACCTAACCTAACGTAGACGTGTAAACGTAATGTGTAACGCGTAACGTGTAAGGTCGGCTGTCGTGTGTGCTTGACGGCAGATTGGGTTGGTCTGTAGATTCGGATTGCGGTTTGCCTCGGTCGAGGGGTTGGGTCGGAAGCGGCGAGGGGCGGCGGCGCCTGTTGCGCAGGCGGCGTCCGTTTGCGGCGGGCAATTGTTGAGAAACGGCTGTGAATGTTGGCGGGCGAGAGGAGGAGGACGGCGCGCGATGTGGCCCGACGGCTGCGGGCCGATCGGGAAACGGCGGGAGGGCGACGGAAGGCGATGGGGCGGCGGAGGCGCGTTTGCACGGCCGTCATCGCCGCACGCCTCGGCTTGTGTGGCTGTGGCGCCGGCCGCGCTGGCCGGGCTGCCGCGGCGACGGTGTGGGAGTTTTGCCGAAGGTTTGGCCATTGTGGCGGGTCGTCGGCTGGGGCTGTGGGGGCGGCATTTGGGCGGGGGCGGCGATTCTCGGCGGGCCGACCCAGGCTGTAGCGCGCGGTAGCTGCAGTTTGGCCGTGGTTTGCGGCGCTGCCGTGGCGACTGGTTGGCGACTGTGGTGTGGCTGTGTGTAGCCCCATCCTCGGTGGTTTGAAAGGCGCGGGCGGTTGTGGCGCAGGTTTGGGGCTGCTCCGCACAGGCTGTCGGACGTTGGGCGGTAGCAAGCGCGGGAGGCGCGGCGCGGCGGCGCGCAGAGTGGCGGCCGCTCTCTCGGCCGTCCGCGCCCGCCCGCGACACTGGCTGGGCCTTGTGATTCTCTGCTCTTGTGCTTGCGTGCCTGCCGTCCCGCTCGCTCTCGCTGTGTGTTACGCGCGTCGTCGAAATGGCAGATCAGGCGGCTACGAACGAGACTGCTGCGGCACCCGCCGCCACCGGCACTACGAAGAAGGCCAAGTCTGCGTCGTCTGCGAAGAAGCCGCGCGCCAAGCCTGCGCACCCGCGCACCTCTGAGATGGTGACGGCCGCCATCAAGAGTCTGAAGGAGCGCGGCGGGTCGTCGCTGCAGGCGATCAAGAAGTACATAGCCGCGCACTACAAGCTGGACGCGGAGAAGCTGGCGCCGTTTATCAAGAAGTACCTCAAGTCGGCCGTCGTGGCGGGCGAGCTGGTGCAGACGAAGGGGAAGGGCGCGTCCGGCTCGTTCAAGCTTGCCGGCGCCGGCGGCGGGGGGGCGGCCGAGGGCGGCAAGGCTCGTGCTGGCGGTGCCAAGAAGAAGCGCGCCGCTCCGGCCAGCAAGGAGAAGAAGGGCGCCCGTGCGGCCGGCGCAAAGAAGGCTGGTGGCGTGAAGGCGGCGACCGGTCGGAAGGCGGGCGCCGCCAAGAAGGCGTCTGCGGCGTCGGCCGCTCCCGCGGGTGCGAAGAAGGCGGCTGCGGCCAAGCCGGCCAAGGCCAAGTCGCCGTCGAAGGCGAAGAAGGCCGCCAAGGTTCCGACGAAGAAGCCGAAGGCGCCGCGCCCGAAGAAGGCGACGACGCCGTCTAAGGCGAAGGCTTCGCCCAAGAAGAAGAAGTAGAGTAGAGGAGAAAGAGATGGGAAAGGAAGGGTTTGGCGCTTGACTCCGTCGTCCCCACCCCCCGTCGTCGTCTAGTGGCGCGCAAGAGACGCGCGGCCCAAAACGGCCCTTCTCAGGGCCATCAAAGCACGTCGGGGAAGGTTTTGATTGTCGTGTTGCGTTTGGTGTGGGTGTCTGTCTGGCGTTTCTGTATGCCCGTGGGGATGCTGTTTGCGTGCCGTGGTGGTTGGATTGCGGGGGTCGGTGGCGGGTGTGGGCGGCGGTAGCGGTAAGCGGTGTTGTTGTTGTTGTTGTTGTCGTGGTTGATTGTCGCCGTGTTTGTTTTGTGGCGGCGGCCGACGGTTGGTTTTCTGTCACGTTGTTTTGTTTGAATACGTTGGTTGGCTTGCCTGCGTTCGTTCTTCTCGGATGTCTGTCTTGTCGAGTCGTGTCTGGTCTTTGTTTTGTTCCTTTGTGTGTGTGTGTGTTATGTTTTGCAACGGGGGGGCACGTTGAGATGCGGAAGGAGTCGGCGGGGATTTCGGTGGCGTGTAGAGCGAGCGAGCGCGCCTGCCTGGCCGTTGGCCGTCGGAGTGGAGTGCGGGTTTTTTTTGTTTTCGAAACGAAAGCGGCGGCCGGCCAGCCACCCGTGCGGTGTGACGTCGGCCGTTGGGTATTGTGCGCTTTGAGCGCCGGGGAGGGATGATGTGTGATTGTTGCGCGCTGCTAGCAGGCAGGCAGAGTGAGCGGGTGTGGCGGACGGACGGGAAGTGGTGGTTTTTGTTTTTGGGTTGCGGGGCGAGAGGCAGGCGACCGACAAAGTTTGCTCGCGACGGAGAGATGTTAGTGGCCCTGAAAAGGGCCGTTTTTGTTTGTGCGGTGCGGTGCCGCGGCGCGGTTTAGGCGCGCTCGCCGCGGATGCGGCGCGCGAGCTGGATGTCCTTGGGCATGATGGTGACGCGCTTGGCGTGGATTGCGCACAGGTTGGTGTCTTCGAAGAGGCCGACGAGGTAGGCCTCGCTGGCCTCCTGCAGGGCCATGACTGCGGAGCTCTGGAAGCGCAGGTCGGTCTTGAAGTCCTGGGCGATCTCGCGCACTAGGCGCTGGAATGGCAGCTTGCGGATGAGCAGCTCTGTGCTCTTCTGGTAGCGCCTGATTTCTCGCAGGGCGACGGTGCCCGGCCTGTAGCGGTGGGGCTTCTTGACGCCTCCGGTGGCGGGCGCGCTCTTCCTCGCCGCCTTGGTGGCGAGCTGTTTGCGCGGCGCCTTTCCGCCGGTGGACTTGCGGGCCGTTTGCTTTGTGCGGGCCATGGCGGTAGCGGTAGCGGTAGCGGAGCGGCGTGCGTGGAGGTTAGGTGCGGCGCGGCGTCCGGTGCTGCCTTGACAACGGGCCCGCGCGCCTCCGTGCTGCGCTTATATGCCCTCGGTTGCGCGTGGTGGGGGGAGGGCGGGCCAGAGTCTATATAGGGGGGCGGCGGGCGCGCTGGGCGCAGACCGTAGCCGACTCGCCAGCCGCTGCAGCTGCTGTTTGTGCACGTTTTGCTTTGCCCGAGGAAGGAAGGATGACAGGCCGCGGCAAGGGAGGAAAGGGGCTCGGCAAGGGTGGCGCCAAGCGGCACCGCAAGGTGTTGCGCGACAACATCCAGGGCATCACGAAGCCCGCCATCCGCCGCCTGGCTCGCAGGGGCGGCGTGAAGCGCATCTCTGGTCTGATCTACGAGGAGACCCGCGGGGTGCTGAAGGTGTTCCTGGAGAACGTGATCCGCGACGCGGTGACGTACACTGAGCACGCCAAGCGCAAGACTGTGACGGCCATGGACGTGGTGTACGCCCTGAAGAGGCAGGGGCGCACCCTGTACGGTTTCGGCGGTTAGGCTGCGTCGCAGCGGGCGCTGGCCTTCCCGCGGCCGTGCTTGTGGGTGGGAGAGACTAGAAAACGGCCCTTTTCAGGGCCACCACACTGTTCGGAAGTTGAAAAGTGCGAAAGAGTCTGTGTTGTTGCTGCGTGTGTGCGCGCTGTGTTGTTTGTTTGTTTGTTTCTTTCTTTCCGTTTGAGCGACGTGATGTGACTGGGAGGGGAGAAGGAAAGGAAACGTGTCATGTGGCTGGCTGTGTGTGGAGCTGCTTCGTTTGTGTGTCTTTGTATCGATCGCGACGGAGATGGCGGGCGGGCTGTGTGTTGTTGTGCGAGAGGCGGTGATTATTTGCTTGCGTGGTTTGTCTCTGTGTGTTTGTTTGCGGCGGCGTTGGGGTTTCCGAGGCAAGGCGTGTGGGCATAGGCGGCCGGATCAGCTGTTTCGTTCGTGTCGACGGCCGTTGCGCGCGGGAGTGGAGGGCGGTGTGTCGACACGCCTCCCTTTAACAATGGTCATTATTGCTGCCGTTGTCGGTTTGGAAGGCGACTGCGACGGTGCAAAATGTGTGCGTGTGTGTGTGTGTTGGGCCACACGGGCTGTGTGGACGACAAGATGGCGGACGTGCGCCGGCGGCGGCTGTGCTGTGACAGTGCAAAGTTAAAACAAAACAAGGTGCGGCGAGGACGACTGAAATTTTGCTTTGGACGTAGGTTTGTGTGGTGGCCCTGAAAAGGGCCGATTGTTGTGGGCCGAGCCGGCAAAGCGCGTTGCGTGCAGGGGAGCACGCGGCGCTGCGATTGCCTGGCCTCCTTTAGGCCTTCTTCTCGGTCTTCTTTGGCAGCAGGACGGCCTGGATGTTGGGCAGGACACCACCCTGTGCGATGGTGACGCCCGACAGGAGCTTGTTGAGCTCCTCGTCGTTGCGGATGGCAAGCTGCAGGTGGCGCGGGATGATGCGCGTCTTCTTGTTGTCGCGGGCCGCGTTTCCGGCCAGCTCGAGCACCTCAGCCGCGAGGTACTCCATGACGGCGGCGAGGTAGACGGGCGCCCCGGCGCCGACGCGCTCTGCGTAGTTTCCCTTGCGCAGGAGGCGGTGGATTCTGCCGACCGGGAACTGGAGCCCAGCCCTGCTTGAGCGGGACTTTGACTTGCCCTTGACTTTGCCTCCCTTTCCGCGTCCGGACATGGCGATGGGCTAGCGACGGTGCACACGAAACGGAAACGAAAACGACCGGTGCGAGCGGCAGCGAGTCGAGCAGCGGATGTGCGTGCCGGCGCAGCCGGGGTGGGGGTGCTTTATGGGCTCGGGTGCGGCGGCCGGTTGCGCGCGCGCCCCATTGGTCGGCGGCCGCAACAGGGCGAGCTGGTAAAGGTGCGGCGGCGGCTGGCGGCGGGTGCCACTGTGTGGGGAGACGCTGACTAGAGCGGAGCGCTTGCTACTGGTGTTGCTGCTGCCGTACGTTGGTTGGAGATGCCGCCCAAGACTAGCGGGAAGGCCGCCAAGAAGGCTGGCAAGGCGCAGAAGAACATTTCGAAGGGCGACAAGAAGAAGAAGCGCAAGAGGAAGGAGAGCTATGCCATCTACATCTACAAGGTGCTGAAGCAGGTGCACCCTGACACGGGCATCTCGTCGAAGGCGATGAGCATCATGAACAGCTTCGTGAACGACATTTTCGAGCGCATTGCGGCCGAGGCTTCTCGCCTGGCGCACTACAACAAGCGCTCGACCATCACGTCCCGCGAGATCCAGACCGCTGTGCGGCTGTTGCTGCCTGGCGAGCTGGCCAAGCACGCCGTGAGCGAGGGCACGAAGGCGGTGACCAAGTACACGAGCTCCAAGTAAGGAGGTGGCTCTGGAATGGAAGGAAGGATGGAGAAGGCTCCTCCGTTGCGAGAGCGGCGAAACGGCCCTTTTCAGGGCCACCAACTTGCCTTTTGCGGGAAGGGCGGAATTGTTGTTGTTGTTGTTGTTTGTGTGGACGGCTGTGATGTATGTGTGCATTTTGATTGTGGGTGGGGGGGCGCGTCAAAGCGTGTTGCGCGGGGTACGGCCACGAGGTTGGTCGCCGTGGCGTGGAATGGTGGCACGCCTCGTTGGCGTGGTTTTTGACCCATTGGTGTTGTTGGGGTGTGTGTGTGTTTGTGTGTTACCCGTCTGCGAGGGGGGACAGTGCGATCGGCGACTTTTGTGTCACCGTAACGACGGCCGTTTGCGGGTTTGTTTTTTTGCACATCATACATGGCGAGGGTGAAATGTGAAATGTTTTTGTTTGGTTTGTTTTTGCCGCCCACTATTCCCTTTGCTGTACGCCGAGTTTGACAATGGTGCGACGTAACTGCAGCGTGGAGGTGTGTGAGTGACGTTGAAATGAACGTGCCATTAAGACGCATTGTTGTTGTATTGTACTGTACGTGTACGGCGACACGCACGATGATGTACCATTCGACTCTGATGTTTGATAGCCGTGTCTGACTGATTGCGTACGACGCACGCACACCGATGTCGTCATTCAAGATGCACGCTAGACGGCGGCGGCGGCGGCGGCGCCGGTCGTTTGTTTGGCGAATGTCTGTACACGTGTTTGTCTGTGTCCATCCGGTATGTATTTGTTTGTTTGTTTGAAAGTGTTTTGTGTGTCGGTGACGTGGTCCGATCCGTCGCCCCCTGAGTAACTGTCGATCGGCGCGATAGACCGGCGTCACGCAACTGAACCGAAGTCTTGGGCACACCCGTCATACTGTTGTACACCGTCGCGCTGAGAACGGTAACGAAAGGTTGACTCTGATCGGTCGAATGTCTGGGCAGAACGTGAGGAATGAGGCAAGAGTGCAAGGAGGGGGGGGCAAAAGAGAGAGGAAGGGAAAAAGGGGAGAAACGCATTCGTAGAGCAACGGAACGTTCCCGTGTCGGAGGCGTATTGGAGCCGCACTGAAATGCGTTTAACGGCGGCGCGGCTGCAAGTGTCTGCCGTGGTGAACGTTACCTTTGACGGCTGCATTGGGCTTTGCCTTTGCTTTCGCTTTCGCTTTCGCTTTCCCGGATGTACGTAACGTTTGTTGATATGGTTCTGAGGAAGAGTGTATGACAGTGCCGTGCCGTCCATGTTCGTGTGCCCTCCCATTGTGTGTATGCTATTGTCTGTGTACTTGAATGATGTATGTAGGTGTTAGTGGACATGTTTTACCAGTGGGGGGAAATGGATCGTCGATAGTTGCCGTCACTCTGTCACGGTCGAGATGACGCACCCTCCGTACAGAAAGGTGTCGAGAAAGTGAGTGTGTGTGTGTGTGTGTGTGTGTGTGTGTGCGTGCGTGCGTCCGTGAATTGGCAGTGTTTGGAGGTGGGCGTGCCCTGCATGTGGCCCGGAAAAGGCTGTTCGTTAGGCGGTAGTGTTGTGTGGACAGGGGAGGGGCATGCGTAACGCTGCTGGCATGGCATTTCGGGAGATGGGAGGGGGCAAACGAGGAAACGAGGAGCGGCGGCCAAAGACGGGACGGGGAGGGGCGCGGTGTGGGTGGCTTGCGCCTGTGCTCGGCGTTGTGGTTTGTGCAAAAGAGGAGGAGAAAAACAATGTGAGTTGCCAGGGAGGGGAGCGGTGTTGTGTTGTGGTTGTCGTGGTGTAGCCGCAGACGCGGCTGTCAGTGAACGTGGCGAGACGGACGGATGCGCGGAGGGGCGGGGGCGGGGGCGGCGCATTTCGCCGGTGCCGTGCCGTGCCGTGCCGTGCCTGAAAGCCGCGTGGTCGCTGTGTTGTTGGTGGCGTGGGGGCGAGGAGAGTACCGTACGGGTGTGCTTGTGCGCCGGAAATGGCACACTGCGCCCGCCCGTCTTGGAGGCTGATGGCTGTGGTGTGGAAATGGGGCGCGGTGATGTTGAAGCACAGAAAAGAAACCAAGAAAACGGAAGGCGTGATGCGGCGGTGGTGGTGAGAGCGGGAAAAACAAAACAAAAGAAAAAAAACAACAAAAAAAAAGAAGGAAAAACAACAAGAAACAAAAAAGAAAACAAAAAGTCTATCAATATTAAAATGTAAATGGAAATGGAAATGGACCCAGGTATAACCTCCCTGCACAAATAGCAGAGAGTCCGATGATAATAAAAATGTGCCAGAATGTTAACGTCCCTACAAAACAAACCCAACGATAATATTAATGAAAGAGTGAACCGTATGTAACATTGCAACAGACATAATGAAACCTGATAAATTGTATAAGGGCAGCAGCCGTTGACCTTTGGCCCTGTATTCAGAATAAAAAGAGCCAAAGATCGTTACCCCAATGAAAAAGACACTGAAACACGTATGTAACATAGTAGCGATGGCGAGACATTGTAGCATCTGTGACCAGAGAGTTTGCGCTGGACTGCGCGAGTGTTGCGAGCGGTTCTCAGTCAGTCAGTCAGTCTGTGTAGTTGAGGGCTGTACTCTGTCAGTAGTCGTCGCGTGCAGTACGCTAATAGTCGTCATGCAGAGCGGTCGGTCAGTAGTAGCAGCCGAGTGCGGTTGTGTGATGTAGGCGGTCGGCAACACTGGTCAAGATGGTGAATAAGGTATACTGTTAATTAATATAATCATTAGATAATGAGAAATTGTATTTATTGTAATTATGCTCCAACAAGTTCCCCAATAATAATTTTTATTTCAAAAGCATTTTTCAAACATTTAATCTTTTATTGAACTAAAGAGTTCGTTCCACTTCTTTGAAGAAAAATGTCACTAAAATCACAAAAAAAGAGAATATTATTATTTGCAATGCAGTTCCTCCAAGCGCTGCGCAACAACCAGAGCAGAAATGTGACATCCATTTATTCGGAGGTAAGACTTTAATTCCGATTGTTTTGCACAGGGCCAAAGACCGATATTTCGGTTTAATTGAAGTTTCTTGTCACTGAACGGACTTTTTTAAATGTTGTGTGAAGACTTTATATTTGAGTCAGATTGCGAATTGCACATTGTTGTTGCCATTTTCAATACCTCTCATTGTGGGCGAGGTTACAATTAGCGCAATGTCCATTAGCATCCGTAAATAACATTGTCCATTATTTTAAATATTGCTGGGAGGTTACAACACACACACAAAACAAAAAACAAAAAGAAACAAAAAATTGCATTTATATCCGCTCCTCGATTGTAGATACCCCTTACACAGCTGTGTGCAATGAATGAGTGCTGGCTGGTAATTAATTGCACTCCTTGGAGGGAAATGCCATAGGAAGTAGTCTTTAAAAAGTGAATGTTTTTCGTTAAGAGACAAAAGTTACTTTAGAAAAAAAGTAATAGTGGGGCTTGTGTTGTTGAACAAAATAAGTACAATGAACATACGTTATCAGATTTGCGCAATGCAGCGTCACACCACCTCTTGATTATAACACAATATACTATACATCGTCCCGAACCGTGACCAGAGTCGCGAGACGAGCAGAGCACGCCGCCGACGCCCGCTCAGTACAACCGTCCACCCGCTACTACTGTCGACCGACTACTACCTCTCCCGACTCGCGCTACAATATATATAACAACTGTTCCTGGCGACCCGGTGCGTGCCACTACTGTCGTCTGGCGCGGTCCAAGCGCCGACTAGCAGCGATAAAGAACTCTCTGGTCAGACAGAGATGCTGTCATGCCTCGCCATCGCTCTGGTAATGAATACATACGTGTTGCAGCGTGCGTACCACCGGAACACGCAGTGGCGGAGCCAAAGACTGTGTTGTCGAGGTCGAGTGCGAGTGGGAAGAGAGGCAGCGTCGGCACGGAGATGCAAGCGAGCGCGAGACGCACGGGGGCTGCGGCGTGGCGCGTTTGCGGTCGGCGCCTTTGGTGGCAACGGCCGGGACAAGCAGCGGTGTATGGTGTGGTGCGGGGCGGACAGGGGCGGCGGTGGACGGGGAGGAGGCGGCGCGACGACGGCATGGGGGCGAAAACGGGACGGGGGACGGCGGATGTTGAGAGGCGTCACGCGCGGACAGGACACAGACACAGAGACACACAGAGTGGAAAGGGAGGGTGCGCGGTAGTAGTTGGGAATGTGCGTACCGTGCGGGATGGGAGTGGGCGAGGAACACGGTCGTGGCCCCTGTTTTGGGTGCGTGTGATGACGTCGGTGTGTTGTGGGAAGGGAAGGTGCTGTGGCGGCGGCGCGTAATGGGCGTAGGCCGAAAAGAGAAAGGAACGTGGGCAGTGTGTTGGCAAGCGTCGGTTCGACTGCGACGTTGATGGGCAGGGCAGGGCAAGGTTAATGGTGGTAGGAGTAGGCGTGTGGGCGCAAAAAATCTGCCGCTGCAGGCGGTGCCGTAACCGCCATGGCGGGAAGGAGAGAGGGCCAAAGAAAGAAAGAAAGAAGAAAAAAAAGGAGGGGGGGGGGGGCGAAAGTGGAGAGGCGGTGGTGTGAGAAGGGCGGGGGCGGAAGGAAGGCAGGAAGGACAAGAGGCGAGGCGACGGCTTGCTTTGTGTATCGGTCGGTCTCTGGCTATGCTTCGTTTTCTGCAGCAGGGTCGGTGCGCGGCGTGGCTCGCGGCAGTGGGAACGCCTGGTGGCTGGACGGCCAGCAATGCGGTTGGATGGGCGGCCACAGCACCGCACCTGTGCCCGAGGAGGAGACGCTGGCGGCGGGCCCTGAGGTGAGGCCGGCTCGGCTGGGGCTGTGGATGTGTAGGTGTGCGCCGCTGCTGCAACAACGAGTAAAACGCGAGAAGAAGGGATGGCGGTAGAGAGGAAAAAAAAAAAAAAGGTCGTGTTGTGTTGATGCGCAGGCAGACGCGTACAGAGGGACGAGCCCGGTCTGCAGCAGGGTGTGGCCGTGCCGAGTGCAGAGCAGCGGCGGCTCGGTTCGGTTCGGCCCGGCCCGGCGGGCCGCGCTGTTGTCGCGGACGTGAGCGCCCCCTGGCGGGTGGCCGGAGGCGGCGCGGCGTGTTGGACGTGTGGCTGGTGGCAGTGCACAATTTGCGAGTGGCTGGCGGTGTGGTGTGGCGGTTGGCGCGTCGGGCGGCGGAGAGGTATGTGTTGCGGGCGCCCTTTGCTGCGCTGCGTCGTTGCGTGTGCCGTACAGGGCGGGCGCTTGTCGACTGTGTGGGCGGTGTGGCGAATTGGCGTGAAACGGCTGCCGAGAGGTGTGTGGTAGCGAGCCGGTCGGTGGTGTCAGTGCGAAGGGGAATGTGCGTGCGTTTGGCGGTTTCGGTGTGCTTTTTGCGGCGTGAGAGTGGGAATTAGTGGGGCCGGCTGTTGTGTTGGTTCCTTGTGTCTTGTGTCGCGTAGCTTGATGGCAACGTGGAAGGACGCCGGTTTCGTTTCGAGCCTTGCGTGTGGTTGTCGACGTTGACTGGTTGGCGTGTGCCGATGCACGTGCATGTGTGGGTCGCGAGTGCGTTTTTGGCTGGCTGTGTGTGTGTGTGTGTGTGTGTTTTGGGGGGGAAGGGGGAGGCGGTGGTGAAAGTGCAGTCGTTGCCACGGGCGTCGTCGGGTGGGGCTGGGGCTGTGCGTCGTGGCGGAAAGGTGGTAGGTTGCGGGAAGCGAGCCCGTCGTTGACGGTGTCGCGTGAGTTGTGAATCGAGTGGGGCGCGGGGCGCGGGACAGGAGCAGCGTGCCGCTGCGTCGTGGTCGTCAGCAGAGGCTGTGCGTGTGCTTGTCCTTTTTGTGGGCGGTTCGTGCGAGGCGTTTTTGTTTTGTGTTGCCCTAGTTGTTA